>NW_024346667.1:5204697-5315457 GCF_902729225.1 Pteropus medius | reverse complement strand
TTTTTTTTTTTTTTTTAGTTTGTAAAAGGACAAGATGTCTTTTGGAGCATGATTTAATAATGTGGAGTCTGGAGCCAGACTGATTTGTGTTCCAATTCTGGCTCGGTTTACCAGCTGGGTTGACCTTGGACAAAGTGCTTGGCTTCTCTGAGCTTCGGTGTCCTCACTTGTGTAATAGGGAGCGACATTTATGTCTCAATGTCATAGGGAGGACATTAAATCAAAGGAAGCCTTATATATATAATGTGTATCAGGTAGCTGACACTTAGTAGGACCTCACGAAGGTTTCTGTTTTCTTAAAGCACCAGGAATATCAGGGATTTCTTTTTCCTACCACGCCCTTAGGAGACTTCCTCTTGGTGTGTTTCAAGGCACACATTTTGTTGGTAGATTTGCCAAAAGAAATAGAGAGTTTCGTTTAAGATCTGAGTTTTTCGTTTTTCTTTGAGTCATGTAATAATTGCCATTTTTACTTCTGTAAATTCGTTGAATTCCTTGGTAGTGTCTTTGGCATAAATTCTTCTCACTGTCTGTGATTTAAGTCAAGCAGGAAAAATGTGATGGTATAACATAGTGACCCTCATACGAGGAGTGTGGACAGTACACTAACTTTGCTTCCAAGGAATTCACATTTCCATTTGAAAAAATTTCTAAACTGAGTCCCATTTGCAGAAGTTCTGGAAACTCAGACTGAGGAGTCTGGATGCTTTTGTAAGAAACAAGTCTTTGGTGGGCTTCTGGTTCATTGATTACCTTGTCGTACATAGATTGTCGATTGCTCGAATCGGTCACAGTAGTCGCTTATAAATCAAAAACAAGAGTTCACTCTCACTCCAGTTACAAGCCCTACACCACCAGGTGAATCTGATCAAAGGCCATTTTTGAAATCTTGGAAAAAGGCTGACATTTTGTTAAAAAAACCAAAAAACTGCAAATAGATTTTTCCTGCCCCCTTGCTATGTTCTTTTCCTTATCCATAATGTAATTTGTATAGTGAGATTTTCAGTCTTCCTTATTTTTTCTTAACCTGTATACTTTTTATGCAACCTGAAAATGATTTTTTTTAAGCATGAAACTGGGCCCTTTGCTGCTCTACATGGAATGACTTCGCAAGTTTAGCTGAAACAGAGCTGAAGTGCACCCAAAGTTGATGTCAAGGCCTACTTACACTGAAGTTAAGTTATGGATTGGAGAACAAAGTCTAATTTTTATGTCTCCTCCCTAAAAGCCAATTAAAATCTAGGAAGAAGGAAAATTATCTGAGCCAGTTTGAGCGGCCCCAGTACATTTCATCTTCTAAGACGGGTTTAGTTCATTACTTAAAGGGTGAACTAGGATATAATCACATCAACATTTTTTAGTACCTCGCCCACATAGCCTAGATCTTTCAAAAAATTATTTTTTTTTAAAGAAAGAGGTAAAATATATTTCCTATATAGTCCAATTGTAATTCTCTGAACTTCTACTCACTGCTCAGCATTTCTGGGAAACTCATTAGGTCTTTGTTATTGATTCTCCCCCTAGCTTCCTCCATCACAGAGCCGCGCTTCCCCAGTGGGCCACCACATCTTTGGGTTCCTGGTCCTCGGAATGTGCTTCTCGGTTCCAGAGCTAAGGAGCCAATTTGCGTTCCTTCCTTGTCCCAAGGTCCTTCTCTTATTTTGAATACTTCAACTTGTCTAAATTTATCAAGGGGGAAAAGGAATGTATTGCTCTGGCCTGAAAAATTCCTTGCTCAGTCCCTACTCCATTAAAAAAAAAAAATCATAATAATATTTGGAAGAAATTGGCCAATTCCAATTCTTTGGCCTGAAGGGACCCGATGATTTCAGAACCTTTTTGTGATTGTTTCTGTTCACATAGTGACTAGAACAATTCAGGCTTACCCACGCACCTCGATTATCAGTTGGCGTTGCAGGAAGCAGGATTAGTGATCGTGCCGACATGAATTTTCCTCTTCCTTACCGATTTAGATAAAATAAGCGTGGAGAGGAGTTCTCAGACAAGGGTTCCCAACCACTAATCTAGGTGTGGTGACCATCCGAGCACTTGCGAAAGCTCAGAGTTTGCTCTTCAGTCCAGATGAGCGTGACCACCCTTCTTCTACATATTTTATGGTTGATTCTGTGACACAGTCATAGAATTTTCAACTTAGGAGGAACCTTAGAGATACTTAGATAAATACTGTCCTCCACATTCTATGAATGAGAAAATGGAGTCTGGATGGGATCTCAGAGGAGGATGAATTTGAGGTATTTTTTAGTTAACTTACTTCCCAAGGAAAGAATCTTTATCTCAGTATTTTAAGTATGAGATCATCCTCTTTTCCCTCTGTCATTGATGCTCTCCCTTCCCTTTGAACAGAACAGGTGAACCAAAATTCAGGAAAATGAGAGACAAAGACGTTTTTATTTAATTATATATAAATGTAACACACAGATTTATCCTAAGTAGAAGCACGGAGGAAATAGTATTGATAGGGCTCACACTGCCCTTGATTAATGCTGTATGTGCTATATTCCTGATGTGTTTCCTGCAGAGCAGTCAGTGGGTAGGAATATGCACCACCCCATTGCTGAGAATAGTACACCCCCATTTTCTTTGTTCTTTTTTCTCTGTATAACAAAGTTTATAAAAGAATGCCACTTCGATACTACTTTTGTAACATTTTTATCGAGATATAAATCACATACCATACAATCCACTCGTCTTAAGTGTACAATTCAATGTTTTTCAGTATATTCGCAGAGCTGTGCAATCATTACTACAATTGATGTGAGAACATTTCGTTGTCCCAAAAAGAAACCTGTATCCTTTAGCCATCACCATCCCTTGAACCTTTCATCTTCAACCACTAGTCTACTTTCTATCTTTACAGATGTGATTATTCTGGACATCATATAGTATGTGGTCTTTCATGACTGGCTTTTTTTCACTTAGCCTCATGTTTTCGGCATCCATCCATGTTGTAGCATGTATCAGAACTTCATTCTTTTTTACGATGATATTTTGTTGTATGGCTATACCACATTCGTTTAGCCATTCATCAGTTAGTGGACATTTAAGTTATTTCCACCTTTGGCTATTATATGCAATGCTGCTATGAACATTTGTGTATGAGGGTTTGTGTGTGTGTGTGTGTGTATGTTTTTATATCTCTTGGGTGTGTACTTAGGAAAAGAATTGTTGTATCAAATAATAACTCTGTGTTTAACTTTTTGATCAACTGCTATATAGTTTTCCAAAGTGGCTGCACCATTTTACATTCTCAGCAGTGTATGAGGGTTTCAATTGCTTCGCATCCTCACCAACACTTGTTATTATCTGTCTTTTTGATTAACGACACCCTAGAAGATGTGGAGTGGTATCTAATTGTGGTTTTGATTTGCATTTCCCTGATTACTAATTATGATGAGCACCTTTTCATGTGTTTATTGTCCATTTGCATTTCTTTGATGAAATCTATTCAGATAATATTTTTACTAAGAAAAAAATGCATACTTTGGTAAGTTAGAGAGAAAAAGATTTGAAACAAAGATTGTTAGTAGGAGGTTAACATCTGACTGGAGAAATTGAAGGAAAAAGTTTCATTCTAAGTGGTTATTATGACTAGTGAATTAAAAAAGGCATGTGTGTATAATCATGTGTGCATATCTAAAACTATATGTACATATAGTTATATACTTCTTATATTCCAAAAAATGATCTGAAGCAATAAAAGAAAAATATAAATTGTTTAGTTAGCACCTGCTGTCTTCAAGGCATAATGCTCAGTTCAAAAGATATATTAAACGAATAAAACAGATTAGATAACTTTTAGGCAGGAACTGAAAACATAGCATATGTGTCACCTTATACTCTATAGTCACTTACATGTGCACTATGGAATCCTGAAGTAGACAGTCACCTTGACTCATACAGTTGTAATGGGTTCATCGGGAAGTCTTGTTGATTTTTTTTCAAAATATGATTTCATTTCCACTACTATAATTCTAGATGAAGCAATTTTTTATGCTTGTATTATTACTTCAGTTGGCTTCAGAATTCTGCACTTCATTTTATTCCAAAGATATGACAAGATGAATCTTATAAAACAAAACAATAAAATCCTCAGATTTTATTATTTTATCCTTTTGCTCGAAACCTCCAATGACTCCCTTTTTCTTATTTTATTAAATCTACATGCTCTGCCAAGTTTAAAGTTCCCTATCATGTTGCTTCTCCTTCCCTCCATTTATCCATTCCCTAATTCATTCAGTATATATCTCTGGGTGCCTACTGTGTGCCAAGTACTATGCCAGGGCTGAGAAGAATACCTTGAAGAAGGTCCCTGCCCTCACAGAGCATGCAACACAGCAGAAGCCTGGAAAGTAAGCCATGGAGTAGACACGATGCTCGAGAGCAGCTTAGAGCATGGCAGGAGGTGCTTAGAGGACGGACATACACTCTCACTTGAGAACTGATGAAAGTTTTCTTGGAGGAAGTGGCAGAATGTGGATCCCAGTCAGTGAAGGAGAGGAATACCATTGTTCCAGGTGGAAGAAGTCGTGCAGTAGAGGACAGAGGTGAGAAAGATCCCACTTATCTATTAAAGAGAGTGGAAAGTTAAAGACACAGTTGAAGGAATGAATGGAATGGGATTCAGGCTGAAGCGGAGAAACCAGTCTTAGAAAGGAGGAGGGAAGGACAAAAGGATGGAGTGCTAATTTCATAGGGTTGGTGTTGGGAAACAGAGGCAGTGGCTCTCTTTTTTGATGGATCTTATTTTTCCTGTAAAGCAGGAGCTAAGGAACTCAGCTTAAGGTGGGAGGTAAGAGTTACAAGTGGGAGGTCTGACGTGAATGAAGGTTTGAAATAGCCCTGTTATGAGAAAAACAGCACTCTAAGGCAGTGTAGGGCCAATGGAGATGGAAAACAGTGAACCTACGCCGTGGTGGTGGGGAGTGCAGGCTCTGTAATAAGAGACACCTGGATTCAAGTCACCACGAATCCCTGCTCTGACTTTGGACAGGTATGTAATGTCTCTGATGCTTAGTGTCTTCATGCAGTAGAGATAATATTAGTACACTGGATTATTCATGGGTTTTTTGGGGAGGATTAAATGAGATAACACATGTAAAGCACTTAGCGTGGTATCTAGTAGGTAGTAAGAACTTAATCAGTATTTTCTATTTGTAATAGTAAAGTACCAGGTTGGTCCATAGTAGTGCTAAGCAGCACAGATGTGGCGTGGAGAAGGGGGAAAGTTGGATGTATGCAGAGATGAATTTTCTAGGGAGACTCGATAGAAGGCTAATTGGCGAATGAGTTGGTGGTATTGGCAAGAATGGTCAGATGATGGACTCAGAGTTGGATCTATGAAGTGACAGTCAGATGAGGCTGATAGGTAGGTGTGTGAAGAGTAAACTCAGTGAGAGAACTAAGGCAGGAGATTATAATGAGAGAGTAGGAAGTTTGAATTTAATATTTCAGAGGTGTTGTGATTATAAACAAAGACTCTACATTAGTATGGCTGCCTACTCAATATGCTCAGACCTGATCATTTGTCTGGTAAAATCTCTTATTACCTCTGACACCCCGGGGAGCAGGCAGATCAATGGACCGAGAGATTGGATGGATTTTTGGAGACTCCTACAGCATGTGGGTATTTGCAGGTTGAGAGGAAGACAAGGAGCCACGTGCTAAAGTGCTCAGTGAATGAGAGAAGTGACTGGGATGTAGGGCAGACAAAGATGACAATGTTGAAGAGGAGGGGAGTTTTCCCAGAAAATTGGAGGAAGAATGATTTAGAAGGAGTACTGGGGACTAAGAAAGATGACTTGTTCTTTCTTCCAACCTTGAGCTTGAAGGCTGCGGAAGAATGTCACCCTCTACTTGAGAGAGGGAGGCCTAGGACTAAGCAGGCTTCTCTTGAGGCAGGGAGGTTGAGGGACCATTGAGAAGGTTGAGGATGGAGGGCAGTCATAGTCCCCAGACAATAGTTTTGAGGGTATCATGCAGCAACATGGGGTAGTGAAGAGAGCAAAAGAGTGGGTGTACTTCCACAAGGATTCCACTGACTTCTTTGGGATTTTCTGTGACATTAGTGACACTTCCATGAGGTCAAAGCTGTGTTGCAGCATTTTTTATTATCATATTCATGGTTGACGGTAGTAAAAAGTTTTCAAAGAAGTACTTGGACTTGAATACTAGATTATAAAGTCATGCTTTGAATTGAATTTCTTTATTTGTAAAAAAAAAAATCGTTATATCTTTTCAACTTACTAATAATCAGTGGAGTTTTAGCTAAAATCTGCTAGAGGAAAGAAATTGCTCTCAGCTATTTTCGTGACTCGATCTCAAAACGTTCATGATGATTTTGCATTGCAGCAAGTAGAATCCCAGGATTTTCAATAAAAAAGAATTTCAGAAGTTTTAGCAGTTATCGTGTATATTTTTGTATCAAATGAGAAATAAAACAGCAAATTGATTTACTTTCTCACTTTAACTTTTTGAATAAAATTCTTCTTTATGTGCCCTATTCTCATGAAAGAAATCATTCTTGTTTAATTTTTCTGTGTACAAATATGATACGTGATCATCGTAGAAATTTAAAAAAATCTTATAGGAAAAAGGTAAAAAAAGAAAGCCAATATCCCTCCACATCTTACCCCACAAGGGGAGGGACCATTATTGACATTTTAATGAATGACCTGTGAAACTATTGGTGCAGAACTCAAAAGAAAGTATGGAGAAAGGTTACGATATGTGTTTTAAGGTTTACCTGAGTTTGAGTAGTAGAGTTTTATTTTTGTCTTTTTACCCCAGAAGTATAGTGAAATTCTTGTTTCTCACTGGCAGCACATTCACAAGGAGACCCCTGGCTATTTGCTGCCAGTACCATCATGGGAGGGCAACTGTTTAGTGCTGGATGAACCTAGAGTCAGGAAAGTCTTTTTTTGTATGCTTTGTGCTTGTTAGAACACATTTACTCGGGGTCAGATTTATGGTTAAAAAAAAAAAAGCCCGATAAATGCCAGCATCTCAGGAACCGGAGTCTCTTAATTTAGAGACAGTATTTAAGGAACCAATCTGGGTCATTTCAGATTAACATGTCTGAGGGGAGTAAACATTAGGAGGATTGTACAAATTGTACAAATTTCTTTCATTCAAGAATTTTGACTTGAGTTTTTTTCAAGGATGTTGTCAGGGCCAGGTACGGGAAACCCCGCCCAACTGGAGAGAGCTTCTTGGTGGTTATGAAGAGAAAGCTCTGAGAAATACAGTCCCAGCAGGATTTGTTAGATTGGGCTTCTTTGTTAGTGTGATTCTTCCACACAATTCTTGCTGGACATGTGCTAACTGACCTGTTCGCTGTTCTGTCCTCATGATTCTTCAGACTGGGTCATCCCTGGTCCTCTGTAAGACCTCTCCCTTCCCTGGCTGGATTCCCCTGCATGTCCCAACGATTTCCAGGCATTAGCCATCCAGAAGGACATTGTTCTGAGGCAGATTTTCTGACTTACTCCTTAACTATCTGCACTGAGCTCTTAAATCCACCTTGTTCATTTGATGGGCAGCCATGAGATTAAATTGCTTGGCTTGTCTCTACAGTGATGTTGTCTTCATTGGCTAGAGGATCTCAGGGAGCAGACGCTGAATGTTCATAAGACTGGGCGCACCTCCTCAACAGACATACACATCTCGAATGCTAACGATACGTGCTGCTGCCTCTCAAGTTAATTCACAGCAATGGGTCTTCTATTTGCTATTTTCTGAATGCTCTTCAATGCATTCTTTTAAAAATGATTTTTTATATTAAAGTATAACTTGCGTACAGTAAGTATACACATCTTCAGGCACAGTTTTCAGTAAGACCCAAATAAGGAAGGAAGTTGAGTTTTTAGAAGTGAATTTTCTTAAAATCTCCATGAGTCCATGTATTCCATGGTAAGCTTGCAGAGCTCCTGTAGGAGAGATCTCAGGAGGAAGGGCACACTCCGCTCCTGACTTTATATAACACGTGTGGAAGGCTTTTTCTTAAAATAAACAAACAAACAAACAAACAAACAAACAAACAAATAAATAAATAATACATGCTCATTGTACAAAATGCAGAGAAGTTCTGTACAGCTCTTTGTGTCCCAGTCCAAGTGGATTCTTTCTGAAATGTTTGATGAAGGCCTCTGTATGTAAATCTCTGCTTCTCATGTAAATCAATGGATACTCGACTTAAAGTCAGGCCACTAGGCTTTGGGTTCAGGGTGGCAAATGAGGGCTCTGCTTCGGCTGAATTATGCACCATAAGCTGTTCAGGAGAGGGTAAAAAGTACCGCCATGAGCTGAAAGATAGAGTGCCCAAGGAGGCAGAGAGGTCTCGAGAGGACTGTGACTGTGCTGCCCTGGATGGCTGTCACCGTGAGCAGCACCACGCCCAGAGGTAACGTGTGAGCGGGTGTCATAAACAGCGCTCACATCTGGCGTTCCAGACAGCCACAAACAAATCAACCTAAATGTAAAGTGGCACTGCTAACAGTACGTCTGTAATTACATCTTGTTTTATTAGTTGCAAAGGATAATTGCATCCAGAAAATTCCCAATGCAAATGTACACTACAGAGATAATATGTATGTTGCTCCAAGAAAACAATGTGGTAGAGAGGTCCCCATAATGTTAAGTACCTTTCTAGCACTAATCACTAATTAAGTGCCGGGAGGGCCATGGGAAAACAGGGCAAGGGGTGCTGCCAGAAGTCAGGATGTTTGAATCCTCCCCGGACTCACAAATCTGTTAATCTCTCAACTCTCTGCCCCTAAGTGTCTTGAGGGAGGGGTATGGCTTTGGAAAACACCAGGCAGTTACGTTCTCGGGACTGGATGCTCAGGCAGCTGGTTTTGGTCAAGCTGAGGCTTAGGCCAGCCCTGGTGCACGCACCGTTGGCAAAGTGATTGTGATAACATGCTCTCGCCTTTTCAAGACAGCCTGCTGGGCTCAGCAGGGGCGTTGAATGCCATGCCTTTTTCCATCCCAGCAATATGAACACAGATCTCTTAATGATTAATAAAATTGATTTAAGCACTGACACTTAGGAGCTAAGAGATGTTGCAGATTGAGCTCTGTATCTTCGAATATTATAATTTTCTTGTTTAGGGATTGGACTGAATTGTCTTTATTGTTAAGATATAGAACAGAAAAAAGAAGGCATAGTGCTTTACATAGAGATGCTCAGAAAATGTTATTGTTAATGAAATTATCCAGATACTTAAAATATTTGTCTCTAGTAGAAAAATCATTAACAGCTTTCAAATATTTTTTTCTATGTAAAATGATAGTCTGAGCTCTCATAGTTTCTGTTTTTATTAATTTTTGTCCTATGGGTCATTACTTTAAAAAGCTGTTGTTAATTTAAGAAACTATTAACTATTCTCAGAGCCAATGAGGCATAATTTGAGATATTAAAAGTTATGTTTTTGAATGTATCTGATGACAATTGCCTGTAAGTTGCATGATGTGCATATCAGTTGATCAGTGAGATAGTTTTAGTTTCCACTGTAGTCCTTTTGGAGGGTGGCTATGAGATGGATGAGGCAAGGCACTTGAATTGGGCAAAAGGCATGAATGGAATTAATATTTTTTCCTTTTCATCTTGTTCTGTGGCGATCCTAATAATCTCTGCTCCTTTCCCTTCCTATGTTCAGTCAATGGCAGTGAAAGAAAGAGGGTGGAGGTAAAAGATAAGAAAGAGTGTGAAAGAGGCCATAAACGAGGTCCCTCTTCACCAAGGGAGCTGGAATACGGGCACTTCATGCCTGCATGTGCCTGCATTGGAAAGGAGCTGTGCCAGGGGCCTAGAGATTCTTGTGGGCCTAAGTGAAGTACATTTAGCCAATTCAGATGTTTCTAGATACACAAGGAGGGTATGTAGGGGTGCCTTTCTGAGCATCGTAGGAGCTTAGTGGGAAAGGAAAGAGTTTGGGTATTTTGGGATGGGCTTCTAGTCCCAGCACCAACACCCTTCAGCTATTGCATTGGGTTGAAATTCTACCATGGTGACCTGGAAGCTAGGAACTATGTGAGGGAAGTGGGTGACAGCAGTACAGGAACTTCCCAAGAACTATTCTTTGGGCCCAGACTTGAGAGAGATGTCCATGTGTGGAAATTCTTGCAAAAACTTTGAATCTGATTATATCTTCTGTGTGTGTGTGTGTGTGTGTGTGTGTGTGTGTGTAATGAATACACATGTGTATAATATGAATTATTTATATAAAATGAATATGAGCTTACCATGGCAAAGGAAACAAACATCACATTATTTTAAAATAATCAGAAACTATCACTAGAAAAACAAAAGCTGCAAACTCCATTATACATTTTACTAAGCAAACTAAATATAAAGTGTCAGAAAATAAACCTACAGAGAATGAAATTTTTAGGCAGTGGAATGTATAGATTATTTCTACTTTTATTATTAAACAAACAGGCATAATTGAATATATACATTTTCATTTAATAGACTATTGTTGCTTTATATAATAAGCCCATAAAAATGAAATCAAAATGAAGAGTCCATGTGATTGAGGAATTTGATCAGTGTCATCCACTATGACTTTGAGAGAATACTGGATTTCTTTGGACTAATGCCTGCAATATATTTAAAGAAATAATGCTAATTTTAAATAAAGACAGTCATAGTATACAGTTTTCTCCTTTCACTGGGGGGAGATTCAATAGAAAAGAAAAGTACAGGCTAAAAAAATTACTGCAGTGTGTGCCTGACCACGTGGGAGGGCAGCACTTGTCCAGTGTGAGATGCCCACACGAACCCTTTTCTTTTCCCACTACTACAGACCGATATCCTCCCCACACTCCTCCTTCTTGCCAACACAGATAGACCATCAATGCCTGGGCCTTCCAGCCTCATTTCCCATTCTCCATTTCACCTCCCTGCTGGTCCAGAGTGAGCTGGTGGTAGCAGGACTCTGAGAAGCCTGAGAAATGGGGAGAATAGCTTCCAAGCCTTGTTCCCGGTCATTATGAAGAACTGTTTGTGTGTGATGATGTCAACGAATGGCTTCCTAAAGGACTTTGGGGGCACGTTTATTTCATTCTTACCTTATTTTTCCTTTAGGTTATTTCTATTGCTCTGCATTTCTGGATTCCCGTGTTAGAGGGCGTTTCCTCTCCCTTTCAAGGGCAGTCTTTCTGAGTACTCCCATCATGGTGCGTCTGGAGCTATAAAACATTTTGGGGAGTGCTATCTTAGAGTATCCCCAGTAGATACTGAAGGACATCACTAATCTAAACTCTTCTAAATGTCTAGCAAGACAAGGAAAAAGCATATACCTTTTTCTCCACCTGACTTAATTTGCTTTACGTAGATAAGGTAGCCTCCTGAAAGTTTTGGGACAAAATGCTTCCTGTAGAAGAATTTCAGACCTTCCTCCTCCTAACAAACTTAAAAGGTGCTTTAGTTTTGGGTTCATTCACTCAGTCATCTATTTATTTCTTTATTAATAGGTATTTATCAAATACTTATTGCATGCCAGTCACTGTACTGGACACTGTGCATACAAGGATGAATGAGGCATAGTCTGTAACCTTCTGTGGGGAAGACAGATTTAAAAGAAAGAGTTGTGATATGATGTTTGGAATGGGATGATAGAGACAAGCAGAGGCTGGCGTGAGAGAGCTGGCTCAGAGGGACATTCAGCTCAGCTGAGAGTCTTGGGAAAACTCAGAGGCCTGAACTGACACTTGCAGGATGAGGAAGGCAGGGGTATGGGGAAAAGATATGGACTGAAACAAGTCCACTGGATTTGATAATCAGGGGCCATAGTTACATCAGCCAGATCCATTTCAGTAGACTGTGAGGGCGGCAGGGGAGGGGTGCAGGTGGATTGTAACAGACTGGGGAATGACCAGCAAGGCAGGAGGCGGAGATGAAGGAGAAAGGGTGGGAACAGGCTGGACGGTGGCTTTGAGATAGTCTTGGGGTCAAGGAGATGAGATGTTTTATTTTTTATATTCAGAGCTTGAAAAATCTGTGCGATGTTCCGATAGTAAAAGAAAGGGTAAAGGGCCAGGAGGGGTGGGTGAAGGGTATTTTGATGGCACGGGGGAAGCGACAAGAGCCAAGGGTCCAGGTGAACGAGGAGGTCTTGCGTAAATGGTAGAAGTCACTCTAGAAAAGCCTGGTCTGTAGAGTGAAACCTTTTTTGGGTGTCCCTTTGGGACAGAGGACACCTGGAAACCCAGTCTGGAAACGCTTTGGGTGGGTGTAAGGCAGAAATCCCCAACTATAGTGTGAGCGGAGTGGGGAAGGTGGGGACTGTGGCAACCTGGAGAGTCTTCACCCTTCTCGGACAGTGGCTACAGGGCCCCAGCACGTTTGTCACGGAATAATGGAGGTCCAGTGTTGCTGGATCAAGAGAAACCGGAAGTCTGGATTTGTGTGTGTGTGTGTATGTGTGTGTGTGTGTGTGTGTGAAATCTCACAATTTAAAAATGTTGTCAAATGTTAAACAAAATGGTATGGTTCAAACAAAATATGCCTGCTGGCCCAATCTGGCCCCTGGGTACCAGTTTCCAATCTCTGATATGGAAAACCTCTTTTATGAGTTTATTCTGCCATTTTCATGTGTCAAATTTATCCACCCTGTGTAACTATGGAGAAATATGTTAATATGGAAAATAACATGGCTAGTTGGAGAAAAGAAGCACAATAATGCATTTAATCCTCCTGAATCTAGTTATATGCTGTGACCTCTCTAGGACTTTAATTTTAGCAAGTTGATTCCCTTCTGTCCGTGCCTATTAACTGAATTTTCTTTGTTCATTTTAAAGTCCTCCGAAAAGTTGGATTGCTCCAGGAACCAGAAAAGACTTAATTACTTAGCTTATTATGAAAAATAAAAATGGAATACAGTAATTTTTTTTTTATATTAGGCCCTGAGACTATAGGGCAAGTCTGAAAAAAATTATAGATACAAACAGGGAAAATATCTGTGTGTGCCAAGAGAAAAGGGACTTTTATAGTTTATGCTCTGCTTGGCTTTGACTATTAATCACTTGTTTGTGGCAGGATAAGGACTGATGATGACTCATGAAAACCGGAGAAGATATGTGTAAACCTCGCATCAGGGAGGAGGTGAGTAAAGATGCTTCGATTCTAAAGTTTGATGACTTAAGCTATTAAATGCACTAGAACAGTGGATCATAAACTTTGTGTATCAGAATCACCTCTGAGGGTTCATGAAAACACAGGTTGCTGGACCATGTCCCTAGAGTTTCTGATGAGTAGGTTTGGAGGGCGGAGAACTTGCATTTCTAATAAGTTCCCAGGTGAAGATGATGCTGCTGGTTCAGGGCTCATCCTTTGAGAGCTGTGGTTCCAGAACACCTCCAGGTTTTACTATTTATAGATATCATCTCTGAACCACGTTGTGTTCTCATTTGCTTAAATTTGTCGAGTCTCTTGGTTTACAAATTGCTAAAGCCGATGTGAGCTTTTGGACCACTGGACTGAAGATCTGGCATTAGTTGTGTGAAAACGGGAGATGTGCTGGTCCAGGCAGGAGAGGTTCTTTATCATGTATGTCCCAGGTTGTTTTTCTCTTTTGGATGCTGTTGTTTCTTCTGGGGTGGTCTGGTGATGTGTTTGCAAGGTGACACCGATGTCTTGATTATCAAACTGTTGACTACCAGCTACAAAGCCCACCCTTTTGGGCCCTGCTGTGCGATGCAGGGGCTAGAACTCTGCACACTAGCTTTCTGCTGTTTCTGTGAAGTTCTGTCAATAACGGGCGATGGTAGGTTTTTGCTTTTCTTACTGATCCGTGAATCCAGCAATGTCCATGTCACTGTGATGCTAGACTCTGTGCAGGCTACTGCTTTCAAATTCCAGAAAGTAGGTAATACCACGTGCTTCAAAAGCTGCCCGGGAAGCACATAAACTACTGTATCTCTATGGCTGTAGTTCCACGGAACAGAATCAGTCATCTGAGGCGCTTGTGTAAATGCCCGTTTCCGGGCCCCACACCCAGACCTACTGTGTTTTAGACAAACCTTCTACGTGAGTCTCCGTGGTAGGTGTGATGATTAATTTTATGTGTCAACTTAATAAGTCTGTGGTGCCCAGTTGTTTGTTCAAACAGCAGTTTACGTGTTACTGTGAAGACATTTTTAGATGTGATTAATATTTAAATCAATAGACTTTGAGTAAAGCAGGTTACCCTCCATAATGAGGGTGGGCCTTACCCAATCAATCGAAGGCCTTAAGACCAAAGTCCGAGGTTTCTGAAAGAGAAGGAATTCAGCCTCAGGACTGCAACACAGAAACCCTGCCTGAGCTTCCAGCCGGCTGGCCTGCTCTGCAGGTTTCACGCTTACCTAAATTTCCGGCCTGTTGGGCATGCCATGTGGATTTTGGACTTGCTAGCCACTGCAATCTGTCTGTCTGTCTGTCTGTCTATCTACCTACCTATCTATCATATTGGTCTGTTTCTCCGGAGAACTCTGCCTAATACAATAGAGGTAGGGTTCAGGAGCCTGCGTTTTGACCAGCACTCTGGGCGATTATGATGTGTTGGACTGTGAAGCTCTCTGGTGAGAGTTTTAGAGAGCAGAGAACACTATAGAAATGGTCACCGAGTGCTTGGGAATATTTAGTTCATTCGTACGTTCATTGATTAACTATTTCTCAGAGCCTGTCAGGGACCTAGGAACTCTTCCGGGCGCTGGGCATATTGCGATGTACAAGACAGATCTAAGCAACTCTCGAGAGAGTACCAGGGTCTCATTCCTAAGACTCTTGGGTGCAGCTTCTGAAGCAATTACAAAAATAAACCTTGTGTACATTTTAAAGGCCTGCAGTGATCCTCTTTCTCTGCTTTTACACTAAAATTTTTACTCCAGCCATAATAAATATACCTTTATGATGACTCCATAACTTAGGAATATTTTTTTAGTCTTAGAGTCAAGTCTCTTGGCATTTAATTGTTATAGACTTTTCTTATTTTAGTAAAACTTTTAAATTAAGTTCAAGAAGTACTTACTGTGGGCCAGGCATTATATTAAATACTTTCCCTTTCAGGGATTCAAAGTTTAGGAAGGAAAAGCCTGACTATAAGCTAGCCATTAAAATACAGCAGAGTTGTTTTAAAAGTATGTACGTGGTATCTTAGAAGGACAGGAAGGGCCCCATCCTGAAGCTGGCTGTAGGAGGCAACCTCTTCTCTGTCTGTCTAATGGGCACGACCTGCAATAAGACTTCCCTCGAATTGAGGGAGTCATGTCTCTCTGCATAAGGACTGCAGAATCAAGCTACAGGGCACCCCATCATTTTGCCTTGCACCATAGGTCATGAATTTAGTATCTGTTGGCTTCTGTTATTTGGTGCCAGACTCATTGCTTGGGGGTGTGTGTGGAGGTGAGGGGAGAGGTATTGAAAATGAAGTGGTTCCAAGGTGATAACACTGAGTCTTGATTCCACATTTTTTCATACTCCATTATCCTCTTGGTTTCTTTTTGGCTCTGTTTTTGCAATGCTCTATACATTTGAGAATAAGGCTTAATCACCATATATAACAAATTAAGGTGATAATGATTCTTTTTGATAATATGCCATTTTTCTCTGAATGTTGTTTTAGTAAGTGCTGTGTTCCAAGTTTCTCATAAGAAACAGATTTTCCAAGATATCCCAGAGGCATGTGCTGCATATTTTATGTGCAGATAAGAAAGAGCTGGAGTAGATTAGTATCTAAGGAATACATGTAGCCTAAAATAAAGGAGATTCATTCACATGTTCAAAAACAATTTTAAGTTACTAGATCCTACTTCAGAATATACTTTTTGAAGATAATTTTTTTGAGATCACATGGCCAATGTTAAAATTAATTAAAGAGAAAGAAAAGTTAATGTTTGATTTATTCACCAGTGAAAACAGGAGAATTTATGCATCATAAATCTTTTATGCCACAATATTTGGGTTAGTCATCCTTTATGAAGATGATGCCAGAAAAAGCATCCTATTTGTATCTAAACTTTTGATTCTTAAATCATTGCATCTTATTAGAGAAAGAAGCCCAAGTCCTTATCATTTTATATTTTAACTATTGAATTTATATATATTATATACACATACATATATGTGTATGTACAGATATGCACACACATACATGCACAGACACAAAAAGTAATCACATATAAATGAACAGCTGGATGAATTTACACTAGCTGAACTCATTCCTGTAACCAGTACCTATATGGAAACAGAATATTCTGGACACCCCTGAAGCCACGTCAGACCCCTCCCACAAGGGTAACCACTGTCTAGCCCCTAACAGCATAGATTAGTTTTGCCTGTTTTTATACTTAAAATAGAATCATACATTATGCTCTATTTTACTTATGTTTTGTTTAATTGTTTGTATTTGAATTTATATATTGACTCATGTTGGCCAATGTTTGAATAAAACTTGAAGGAGACCTTTCAAACATTGAAAAGCATTTTTTTTTTTTTTTTGAGAAGCATTTAGCACTAACATTCCAATTGCTGCTTCTCAAAAGCTCTAAATTTTCATTGGGCTTTTCTCCAAGCTCTGGAGGGTCACAGCCAGTAAGACCTATGAAAAATAGGGTATAAAATCTCCATTAATAATTCTTATATTGCTTACCTATTAAAATGCCATTTTGGATATATTGAGTTAAATAACATATATTATTAAAAAATCATTTTACCTGCTTTTTAAAAAAATGTGGCAACTAGGAAGTTTCAAGTCACATATGAGATTTGCATTATATTTCTATGGGCAGCACTGACTCCAGGTGTCACCAGGGCTAAGAGGGGCTTAGCAACCTGGCCGGTTAGGATCTCCAGTACCACCCTCTCAGCAATGCGCTTAGACTTTTTTGTTTCCCATCAGAAAGAGCCCTGCTCTCAGCTCCCGGGCCAATGGCCAGTGTCTATAGTTCCTAGATTTGGAGACAGAGACTTGCTCGCCTTGCTGTATTTTTTTTGCCACGTCTTCAGAACGAAGTAGCTTCATATACATGTATTAGTTTAACCAGCAATTTCTGCATATACCCTTTTCATCTGGCCTAATGTTTTGGTTCAGCTCGGTCCACTCCTTTCTCCTGGAAGGGCCTCCTTTCTCTTTTCAGAACCATCAGGTAGTACCAGTCCCTCACCTCTTCTCTATGCCCTGTTCTCTAGCTAGGGTAGGCATGGATTCTAAAAGGTTTAATTTACAAAAGGTTGTTGTAAGTCAGTATTTGGTTTTCAGTGGTGGCTGAGGTCCTTGGTCAGCCGATGAGTGCCATTTCACTCATAATATTTCTGAAGCATAGTATTTACATTTCTATTTAAAATATGCTAATTAGAGGCCGTGGGTGATATAGTAGCCTCAAAATATATGACAAGAAGCGCAGCCCCTGTCCTGGGGTGGAGAGGTAGGGGCTAAGTGCTCACCGATGGTTTATTGATTCTCTACATTAAAGAAGAAAATTTATTCACTTCTTAGACATTCAAATTGGGTGAAATAAAGAACCACTGCTCTGGGTGTAGAGTCCATGGAAGTGTTAGGTTAATAATTGTGCTTGGTATTTATGATTCTTTTTAAACGCCTTCTCGCCTGCCATCTCAGCACCTATGGTTGGTGAGGAGCAGGTACGAGGCATGTGAGGCGGCGAACAAAACCTACGAAAATTCTGTCTTCAAACAACTTATATTTTAGTTGTTGGGCGGATAATACACACACACCACACACAGAGCAAATGATATAGCATCTTAGAAGGTGATCATTGCCGCAGAGAAAGAAAAGAGAGTGGGTTTTGAGGTCACTTGCTGGGGAAGCTACACCACATACATCACACGGATGGAGGGAAGTCTTTTTAGAGAACAGTGATTCTCAAAATGTAATCTGGGTTTGCAGGGGTTCCTGACATCAAAATCATCTACATAATACTTTCAATTCTAAGATGTCATTGCCCTTTTAAGTCTCATTCTTACATGAGAGTGCACTGGAGTTTTCCAGAGACTGCATGACATGTGATATCACACAGATCGACTGCAGAAGCAGATGAAAACCCAGCTGATTTTTATTAAGCCAGACTTTGAGATTTGTAAACAAGAAGATGGTGCCACTTTTCTCACTTTTTTTATTTTGGAAAATATAGTTAAATTTTTCATAAACAATGTAATTTAATGTTAGCATTGAATGGCTCGTTATAGTAATTTTTAAAATAATATTTACAATTTATGTTTTCATTTCAGATTCAGTAAATATCAGTAGATGTAGCCAACATAAATAAATAAAAGCTTTTTGAGGTTTTAAATTATTTTTAAGAGTTTAGAGACCCAAGAACTTCATAGAGGGGGTGGTGGTATCTGAGTTGGGTATTCAAGAAGCAGGGGATATAGAAAATCAAGATGGTGGCTGGCATTCAGGCAGTCCTGGAAGAGGCTCATGTAGGCTCGGTGTGGCCTAGACCATGGTCAGGTCCAAAGTGTAGGGTCCAGGTCCATTGTGACCCTAGCCCTGCCCTTCTGGATATTTCTCCCCGCCGCTCTTTAAGCCGCCCCCACCCCTCACTTCCACCCCTGACCTATGGATGCTGCCGTTTCCCCTTAAGAACTGGGTCATTGAAGGCAAGGCATCTTCTCCCACACGTTCACGGCGTGTACCCAGGGCCTGGCGCACCCGGGGCCTGGCGCACTGGGGTGTGGTCAGTGGCTCCACCTGGGGCATGAACCTAGGACCTTCTGCGTGTAAAGCAGACTTGCGAACCACTACGCTATGGATATTTCTTTCTTATTTCCCCTCTCGGCACCACGGGAAACAGGAATTAGGGAAAATGCCCTCCTTGGGGGTTGCACAATTTTCTTAATCTTTGTCCTGTGCAAGAAAGGGTGTTTTAAGCCTCAAACATTCAAAAACCTTTTCTTTGTTGTTTCTTTGGTAATATGAATCTCTTAAATACACAATAAGCTTCTGTTTACTTCTAATCGGTTCTATGAGCTGATAACCATACCTAATTTCTTGCTGAGATGTGGTTTTCGAACGTACTTGATTTCTTTACTTTTCACTGTTGCTCTCCAGAAGGGCTGTTCCCACTGGGAGTTCATGTAAGGTTCCTCCATTTGTCCTTACATTCTCCACAAAGTCCCCTATTACCCAGCTATCTAAGTGCTGCCCGTCTGGCGGGCGTGAAGTCATTGCTCATTGTTGCTCTAATTTGCAGTTCTCTAATGACTAACGAGTTTGCACATCTCTTCAAAACTTGTAGCCTTTTAGGTTTCCTCTTTTTTAAATTGTTCGTTCATATCCTTCGTCCATTTTTTTTTTCCTATTTGTGTTCTTCCTTGTTTTTTTTTTACTGTTAATTTTTAGGAGTTCTTAATATATCTATTAGTCTCTAACTGGTTTTAGACATACTTTTTTTTTTATTAGTTCCAGGTATACAGTACAGTGGTAAGACATTTATATAGTTTATGAAGCAATTACTCTATCACCTATCTGCCTCTACACAGCCATTACAATTCTGTTGGCTATATTCCCTATGCTGTACTCTACATCCCCATGACTATTTTTTAACTACTAATTTGTACTTTTCCAGCCCTTCACCGTTTTTTCCCAACCCTCAACCTCCCTCCCCTATGGTAGTCACCAGATCGTCCTCTGTATCTGTGAGTATTTTTGTTTAGTTTGTTCTTTTTGTTCCTTAGATTCCGCATATAAGTGAAATTATATGATATTTATCTTCCCCTGTCTTATTTCACTCAGTATAATAATCTCTAGGTCCATCCATGTCATTTCAAATGGTAGGATTTCCTTTTTATGGCTGAGTAATATTCCATTGTATATATGAACCATAATTCTTTATCTAATTATCTGTTGATGGGCATTTAGGTTGCTTCCATATGTTGGCTATTGTGAATAGCACTGCTGTGAACATATGGGGTGCATAGGTCTTTATGAATTAGTGTTTTGGTTTACTTTGGATAAATATCCAGAAATGCAGTTGCTCGGTCAAAAGGTCGTTCCATTTTTAATTTCTTGAGGAACTTCCAGACTGTTTTCCATAGCGGCTGTAACAATTTGTACTCCCACCAACAATGTATGAGGGTTCTCTTTTTCCACATCCTCGCCAACACTTGTTTTTTGATTTATTGATGATAGCCATTCTGACGGGTGTGAGGTGATATCTCATTGTGGTTTTAATTTGTGTTTTGCTGATGATTAGTGATCTTGAGCATTTTTTCATATGTCTATTGGCCATTTGTATTTTCTCTTTGGAGAAATATCTATTCAGGTTTTCTGCCCATTTTTAATTGGATGGTTTGTTATTTTGGTGTTGAGTTGTATGACTTCTGTATAAATTTTAGACATTAACCCCTTATCAGATGTATCATTGGCTAATATCTTCTCCCATTTCATAGATTGTCTTTTCATTTTGTTGATGGTTTCCTTTGCTGTGCAAAATCTTTTTAGTTTGATGTCCCATTTGTTTATTTTTTCTTTTGTTTCCCTTGCCCAAGGAGATATATCAGGAAAAAATTTATGGATAGCAATATCAGAGAGTTTACTGCCTATGTTTTCTTCTAGATGTTTTATGGTTTTGGATCTTGCATTTAAGTCTTTAATCTATTTTGAGTTTATTCTTAGTCACGCGTATTTTTCTTTCCATTTGTCATCTGTTAATTTTATTAGTGGTGTACTTTTAAAGTTTTGATATAATCAAATTGTTTATTATTATCATCGTCATCATCATTATTATTGTTTGTGCTTTTAGGATTGTATTTAAAAATTCTTCCCCACTTTTAGGTCACAAAGATATTCTGTATTTTCTTCTGTCAAGTTTGTAGACATTTCCATTAGGTCTTTAATCCATCTTGAGTCCATCCTTGTATATAATATTTGATAAGGATTCCATTTTGTTTCTATTTACAAAGTGAGTCATTTTTTCCAACAGCAGGACCCCGTCTTACACTTGTTTGTATCCCTTGCATACCTAGGAGAGTACATCCAAGAATTATATGTTGGTCCATTGAATTAAAAAAATATGTTTCCAAATTGCTGTCTCAATTGAGGTTTTATGGGAATCATGTATCTTATTCTTTCACCTCAAGTGCGGTTGGCCCCAGGAAAGTGTTGTAGGCCACAGAGTACCTTCGAAATTGATGCCCTTGATGACCAAAGTTTAACAGTTGGATCTTTAGAGATTAAATGAAAGGTTTCTTGTTTCCTGTTAAAATGCACCTATACCTAGGAGAGGAGAAAAGTGTTGAGAGGAGTCCAGGAATCCAGCAAGGTTGGGATATAGCTATCTTTGGTGTAGGCATCCATTAATTCTTATCAGTTAGGATGGGAGACTGGCAAAAATCCTAATATTTTAGCTTTTACTAAATATTTGCATCTATACTCAAAAATGTACATAATTTATATTACCTGAGCTTCTGGGATCATTCCTCTCACTTACTTGTAATCAATCCTAATTCATTTCCCACATTTCCAAATCTTCCCACTCCACTCAAACCTTCAGAACCTCACTACTCACTGACGGTGATGACTTTGCCTCCTACATCACTGGGAATGTTGAGATCATCCAACAGAGCTCTCTGTTTTACCTCAGCATTTCTTTGCATCCTCCTCTGTTATTATGGAGACTCAGTACCCCTCCTTCTTTATGAAGCTTAAGCTGCCACCTATTGTTACCTCATCCTTTTCTTTCTTTTATATGATTTTCTCTACCAGTTATCCTCTCTCGTGTGTCCTTATTCTTTTCCTATAGACATATTTACATGGCTCCTAAAGTGAGCAAACTTTCACTTTGAAACTACAGTATTTCCCTCTGTGGTAGATAGCATTTACTTAACATTTACTCTATCCTCCTCCTTTGTTCCTTCATGTTCTCTGGAGTTTGGGAGGCTAAAAACTATATTTCTCAGATTACCTTGAAGCCAGGGTTCTGAATATGATTTAGGTTCAGTCAGTTAGAGGTACCTGCATGAGATTTGGAAAATGGAAATAAAAGAACACATCATGAGGCCAGATGTGTCTTTCATGGCAAGCAACAGTCATGAAGGTGTTCAGTTTTTCTTTAGCAGCTGTCACAGAGGCCTCAGTGTCTTGTGTCGAGCTTCATGGCCATTGAAAGGCAGCAAATGGAAGATCTATTTTGCTGGAGTGGATTGTGGCACAGATGGCAAGCTTCTGCAACCAGTAGCTAGAGTGATGGCTTCCAGTTTCATCTGGAGTCTTCCTGATTTTACAGCATCTTGGTTACAGCAGGTACAGCAGCTTCCTTGGTAGCTTGGTTTTATGTCACGGCTAGCCAGATAGACTGGTGGAATGGCCTTTTAAAGATTCCGTTACGATGTATTCTTCATTTCTGACTGATTTTCTTTTATAATTTTCATTTTCATTTTTATGTTTTTTTATCTCTTTGTTAAAGTTCTCACTGAATTCATCTGCACGTCCCCTAAGTTCATTGAGCATTTTTATAACCAGTGTTTTGAACTCCGTATCCGTTAGATCTCAGCCACCTTTGTTTTTGTTTAATGAGCTTATGGATAAAGTGGCTAAAACATCAAGACTAAAGGTTATACATGGTCTTAGCAACATGGATTTCTACGCATCAAAGGTAATAGGGCTACAGCATAGCTGATTCCCCAACCTGCCATCAGTGGAGACCAACACCTAGCTTACAATATGGCATCATTCCTCAGAGGATCAGCCAGTCACTGTTGGTACATTGATTATACTGGATCACTTCTGTTGTGGAAGGGACAACATTTGTTCTCATTAGAATGTACTCTTACTCTGGATACACATTTACCTTCTTCCTTCTGCCAAAATCACTGTCTGTGACCTATAAGATTGCCTTATTCATCATCATATTAGTCTATGCAGCATTACTTCCAACCAATGGACTCATTTTATAGCAGATAAAATATGACAGTGGATTTCTGCCCATGCAATTCACTGGTCTTAGCGAGTTCCCCAACACTATAAAGAAGCTGGCCAGATAGACTGGTGGAATGGCCTTTTAAAGATTCAGTTATGGTGCCAGCTATGGCTGAGAGAATGTCCTTAGAATAGTGTATATGCTCTAATAAAGCAACTAATATATAGTGTTTTGTCCCTCTTGGGCAAGACTCATGTGTTCAGAAAATCAAGGAGTAAAAATGGGAGTGGCTTCTTTCACTATTAACCCTAGAATTTTATTAGTGAAACTTTTTCTTCCCATCTCTGTAGTGTTGGGTTATCTAGGAGACTTAGTTCCTAATAGAGGAAGGTTTCTGCCAGAGGATACAGCAGTGGTTCCACTGAATTGGAAGTTGAAGCTACCACCTTGCCACTGGGCTCTGCGTACCAGGGAATCAATGAGCAAAGGCAGGGAGTTCCTGCACTGGCTGGGGAATTGGTTCAGACTACTGAGAGTTGGGTCACTCCACCAGGCAAAGAACTGTGACCGGCAATGATGCCTTTTAGGGCAAAAGGAATATGGAATGGGTAGTGGAAGAAGGAAGTTATGAAACCATATCACTAGTTGCAGCAAAAAGGATCATAATATTATGAGTATTTCTCTCTCTCTCTTTCTTTCTCTCTCTTATGCATGTATCTGTCTATATCTATATCTATATCATCTATATCTATATCTATCTCTATCTCCTATATCTATATCTATATCTAATCTATATCTATCTATACCTATATCTATCTATATATCTATATCTAATCTATATCTATCTATACCTATATCTATCTATATATATATACACACACACTTATTTTCTAATCCTTTATCACTAATTCATATATATAATCTATCTCAACAAATTTGTTGCCCTCCTTCCATTTCTCTGCCATCTCTCTCTCTATATCTTACAGAGTTAAGTTATAGGTATAAAAGGGGAAGTGTGACTCAGATAAAAATAGAATGAGGATTACTAAAAGATGGATAAAACATCTTGTATCTTTTTTGAGAGAGAGGGTCAGTGGTTTAGTTTGGATAAGAGTTGCATAAAGTTAGGTAGAGCTATGACTTTGAAATTATTTTTATTTGCAAGTTAAGTATAGATAAAAGAGGTATGTAGACAAGGGGATGACTGTGGTGGCTTTGTCATTGTGTGTGAATTAGGCTAGAAGTAAGTTTCCCAGAATTCATTTCCTCTGTGGTTTGGGGTTAGGATGAGGTTAGGGTTGACTACAAAAGAAATATGCATGAGATTTGGAAGGCAGACGTGAAGCAGCAGGCCTCTCACTCTGAGGTTGATGGGAGCCACAAGGCACCTGCTGCTCCTGCACATGGAGGTTGATCTGCTGGCTCGTCTTGTTGACATAGGCAGCTGCTGGACCCCACATTCCCCTAGCTTCCATCAGATCTTCTCCTTCAGGTTCTCAGAATGGTAGTGTGTGCACGGCTTTGTGGTCAAGGGCACCAACTCTTTCTGCACATCACCAGCGTGTAGTGAGAAACAGATACAGGTTCCAGTTTGTCTTCATCGGTTCCCCAACTGCACATCCATCTTTTCTTTGCCTGCCAGTTTTCAGACCTGTGGCAACTTCAGGCCTGCTCCAGACATGCAGAGGCAATAGTTTTTCAATCTATTCTTGACAGTTCTACAATTACATAAGTTCAGTCCCTAAATAAGTCCCGTGTTCCATATCTCTCATGGTGGCATTGTTTCTCTGTTTAAACTCTAATGAATACAAATGGATTCTAGCTTTTTTTTTGAACCAACCCTGACCAATATAACTTGCAAGATAATGATCCATCTTCCAATTTCATTTAACAGAAAGACATTAAATGAATGAATTCATTTAACTTGTTTATTCAGTGCTTCTTCTTTATCAGCAAACACTTATTTTCTAATTCTTTATTACTAATTCATATGTGCATCCAATCAGTATTTGCCAGACATCGTGTGAATGTAGCAACAGATAAGTTTGGTTCCTGCCCTCGAGAGCTTATGGAAAAAACCAGACATGTAAATGGTTAATGTGACTTATTGTCACTGCTCCACAAAACTGTTCTTTAAGGTCATTGCAGATTGACCTTTCAAGACTTCCCAGTTGCCAAATCCAGTAGCTATCTGCTTATTTTCATCCCACTTAATATCTTCGGAATGGCCATTGGGCATTGCTAACTATTTTTTAAAAATCAAGCTCTGTAGGAACAGGGCTCTTGTTTGTTTTATTTCCTGCTGCGTCCCCAACACAGAATAGTATTAGATATGAAGAGATATTGATCAATATTAGTTGAATAAATGATTCAATATATCTGCTCCTTCTTAAGATTTGCTCTTTTGTTGGTTTCTGAGATACTCCTTGTATTTCTTCTGCTAATTTCTCCTTTTCCACAGGCTTCTCCTATGTAAATACAGACCTTTCTCAATATCAATTCTGTTTACTTCCTCCTTCTAGATTATATTTATTAAACAAATATTTAATAGTTCCTTAATATGCACCAGGAATTATGCTAGTTACTTGTGACCCAACAGAAAACAAATCAAGCCTGCTTCTGCTCAGATTTCATCTAACTCACTTCAAACACCATCTCCATGAAGACGACTTACAATATTTTGCCTGCTCTTTAGACCATTTTTAGTGGATGCCCTCAGCTCAAATTCAATATGTTCATAACAGAACTTGCCATCATTCACCAAAATATTCTTACTTATAGGCACCGGCCCCCATCTGGTCACCCTTTATTTTTCACAACCTGCCAGTCATTCACTCATGCTGCTTCTTTTTCCTACCCGTCCCATTCATTGCTACTGACCTAGTTTAGCTCTTGTCGGCTCTCCATGAGTATTGTCAGCCATCCAACTCTGTTCCCTTGGAAGCCTCTTCATGCCCTCCTTCCCACTGCTGCCAGGATAATCTGCCTCAAAAGCTTTCAATGGCTCCATGTCTTTTGAGCATAGCATCTGAGGCTCTCCATCTTCTGTCTATAAATTGCCTGATCTACATTTATCTATTCGTTTCACTATTTTTCAGCCTACCTGGACTTGCAACCATTTCTTGGCACTTTATTTGCTAAAGGCCAAAGCTACTGGCTTGGTCTGGAATGTCCTTTACTCCTTCTTCAATTGAAAGTCTCTCTATTGGTCAAGTTTTGTCTAATCACCTCTCGAATTAACCCAGTAGGAATAAATCATTTATTTTTCTGTTATTCTCTACTTGCACTCTTTCTTTTTTGCATTATAATAATTATAGTAATCCTGTATTTGTTTTCTGCCTCTAGTAGACTGTCAGCTCCTCGGGAGATGTCATTTATCTTCATGTCTCTGACAATAGCATCTAACATAAGAATTGATGATGGTGGATAATGAACATTTATTAAGAAAAAAATAGAGGCAAGAAGAAAAGCACATTATCTAAGGAGGAGGATGCATAGAAAAGTAGGAAGAGTTCCCTCCAAGTGAAACCACAGCACTTAGAACCTGGGAGTATCAGAGTCTTTTACAAGGACCAGCCTTGCGAGTGCAGGAATGGTGGGGAGTTTGTATGGGGAAGGGAATGGAGTTCAGCAATCCAAGGTTTGAAACACTTGTCCCCAGAGGTCATTCTCATACTGGAACTAATGGAAACTCTTCTCACTTTCTGAGAGATTCTACTCTTGACTGGTTCTAGTGTCAGTCAGATCTACGTTCTGTCTCCTACATTTCTCCTTGACGCTAGAGCCTTCCGAGCATAAATGAAAGTTACTTAACTAGTGGAGGGATTATAAAAGTTGGAAGGACCTGTCATTTGATGTCTGACTTTCTCTTTTTCTGTCTCTGGAAACTCTCTCTGTGTCTTCATCAATAAACACCACTTCCAAGTGTAAGTCAAGAATCTTAAATGTTATTATTTTGTAATTGTAAGAGTTATACATTTGGCTGAATGTAATATCTATATCTCTCTCTTCCTACACACACACACACACACACACACACACGAGAGAGACTTAAGCCAATGCATATGTGTCTAAATCGTGTCCTGCTGCATACATGAAGAAGGGGACTTGCAAAAGCTCTTCATTCATGACTCAGTGACTCAGCGAGGAGTGGCTTTGCTGGGCTTGTATACATGATCAGGCCTCTTTGATCTGGTGACCCTGTCATTTTGAAAAACTTTAATTTTTTCCACAACAGAAGAAACATGCAGTTTACTTTTTAAGGCAGAGATAGTGGTGAGGCGAGTTATTTGTGAGTTATTGTGAAATACCACAAGCGACGGCAGCCCAGGAAAGAAAGGGCAGCATGGGCAACCTGTTGACAACTCTCTGGACACATTGGAAGAGTGTGTTCCAGCAAGAGCTGGGCTTGACAATGAATAAAACCACATCTTCACAGAAAATATTAAACTTGGGAATGGGAGAGATTTCATTTCTTTGTCCAGGCATTGGAATTTTAGAGCTTGCAACTAGAATGATTGCAGTGAAATGTTTCGTGTTGGAAGATGTATTATTATTATTCTGACTGCTTATCGTGTGGAGGGGCTAATAGATTTCGATTTAGGATTATTAGCACTAGATGACATTTGCAAAGAAGGAGCAGTTTTTACTGTACTTAAGGTAAGGTGCATTCTGTGGTCATCCTTTCTTTAAAAATTATAATTGTGAATGAAGTTTATATACAGCAGGACAGTTTATGTTCCTCCCACCATTTCAAGAATCTCAACGGTGTTGCTCTCAATGTCAAAGGTTTGACTATCCGGTTGGAATATTTCATTTTTTTCTGTATATTGTCTGTGACATAATCTATTTTGATTTCATTTCAAGGGTCTGCTGTCTCTGGCAACTCAGATTTGGGGCCTGATATCATATACCTGTGCACGGCTCACCTGAGGTGGTGGCTCAATTTTAGGTCTATTCTTCATGAGCAGATAGTTAACCTCAGTTGCAAGACTCAGCCCCTTTAGAATCCACACTGGCTCCCCGCAGCCATTTGCCTTTCCCTAGAGACATCTGAAACAACACTTTATATATTTTCACCTATAATCTGGTATGGTTTTTAACATAGATCACATTTGTGTCCTCAAAATACATCTGAAAGAGATTGATTGTATTTCAAAATGAAGTAGGAAGAAAGAGTTGGTTTATGTTGGTGTGTTTATCTATTTGACTTTTTTAAAAACCCTGATTGCTGTTTTGAGCATTAACTCTACTTTAGCAACCAGCCAGTGGCCGGCTGGTTTTATCTTCTCGTTAACGAAGAGACTCAGTGTCACGGGTGTAAGTGTCTTACATCATGGCCAGGCCTGGCCACTCAGCCTGTGGAAGGGGTGGGACTCTTGGCCTTTAGGTTTTGTTTCTTTGGTCACTAGCCATGTGTCCCAAGACCCTTCTCAGTTCATTCTCCACAAGCACTAGCCAGGTCACAAACAGAAAATTTGACTTCAATTGAAGTTTTTCCGAAAAATCAGAACTTGTACTTTTTGGCACATTTTATTCCTACAGGGGGGAAAAAAACTCTCCAACAGCATCTGGATATAAAAATGAACCACCTAATTAGAACAAGATTTCTTAAAAGTAGGAAAAGTATTTCTTATTTACTTTAGGTGCCTGTAATTTCAAACTTGAGAGTTTTGTATAAAATGTTTGAAAAAGAAATAGCTAGTATAATAAATGTGCTAAAAGTTGAGCACTAATTTAACTAATTAGTCCCTCTGTTGAAAAGGAAAATGAAGACAGCATTGAGGTCTGGTTGTGTGAGACACTGAGTCAGGAGAGAAGGAGAAAAGAGAAATAAGGTAGAAAGTCCTTTTTGCATGTTTCCCCCTCCGCATCTCGGTGGAAGCCAAGGTCAGCCATGCACAGGGTCTATCTGTAATCCTTCCGAAGGGTTTTACGTGGCTCACCTTTGCTTATGCGTACCCCCCACTTGTCCATTATGAGTCTTCTGGTCCTTGAGATTTCATGCAAAATCAAGGGGGCTCCTATCCTCCCATATTTTCGTGCTTACCCAGAGCACCAGGCCTGGCAGCCTCTGTGTTCATAAGGGCATGACGGTGCTAACAGACTCGGAAAAAAGTGTGGCAGACAGTATAGTCTTTCGCACGGCTTGGGGACAATCTATTTTATCTGTGAGGCATAAGTGTCCTTGTTCGGTTCATGAATAAAACCAATTTTTCCTCATTTTAAAAATGATTAATGCATCTAGTTAACAGTAGAAATCATTTGCCACGTGCTGCTGAGAAGTAGCTTACCTTCCCTGGGCCTCTGTTTGCTACACTGTAAAAGCGGAATGTGACAAAATCCTGTCTATCACCAGAACGGATCTATTTTCAATTCCAAAGAATGATCACATTTTCTCTTGTAAAAGGACGGGGTGATTCTGCTACTTATCTGGGTGACCTGGCAAGTTGTTCCCGTCTTAAGCACTGAGATGTTAGTGAGGAATTTAATTCTAAGCCACTCACTGTCTTTCACTGGGCGAGTTTTTATTTTTACACTTGATCTTAGCCAAAAGGCTAAGAAGTGATGAATTTTTATTTTTATATATTTATTTTTAATTAATTTTTGTACTTACTCATCCGTCTGCAAACAATACTTAATAGTTGCTAAGAAGTGTTGGAGGACGTCTGAGAATTCATAAAATTCTGCATGGCTTTCGGACCAAATACTGAATAAATGGTTATTCCCAGCAGCAGCTGTCCGCAAATCCAGGCCATGCTCTTGATGGCAGTTGCTTTTGCTGAGGGAACAACAGAATGAGTTATTTCTCAAAGTATATTTTCTCCAGACTGAGAGCTTTAAGGCAGTGTGACATTTAGGCTCCTTAAAGAAGAATATCTGAACTCTCCCTCACAACTGATGAGGCCCTGCCGAGCCGGCTGTGCTGACCTCACCTCCCAAAACCACATGTCGGCGCCAGCCAGCTCGCCTTCGTCCTGTCCCTCCGGTGCTCACAACGGTTCCTACACTAGGGCTTGAGCACTTTCTCTTGCCTCTGACTGGAATGCTCTTCCCTCAGATTTCCATGGCTGCCTCTTTTTTGTTTTTAAGGCTCTGCTTAGATGTCACCTCCTCCGAGGGGGCTTTAATGACACCTGATAAAAAGTAGCCCCCATCCCTGCCCCACCCCCAGTCTAGTCATTGTGTACCCTATCATCAGGTGTCATTTTCTTCACAGCAATTATTGCTGGGTAAAGAATGGTATTTCCTTGAGGCATTTAACTTTGTTTGGGTTACTACCATATTCAACAAATATTTACTGAGCGGGTAAATGAATGAATATTCTATTTCAGTACTATCCTATAGAACTTTCTGCGATGATGGAAATCTTTTATAATGTGTACTGCCCAATTTAGTTGTCACTAGGTCACTTATGCCTATTAAATCTTGAAATGTGGCCACTGTAACTGAGAGCTAAATTTTAAGTTTTATTTAATTTAAATTAATTTAAAATTTAAATCATGTGGCTGTGGCTACCATATTGGACAGTGCAGCTCTATTCTGCCTTTGGTTTTAGCGATTGACTTGATAGCAAGATATCAGTAGTGATGTCAATAGCAAGAGCAGTAGCAACTTTGGGAGTGTTCTCCTTTATGATACTTTCTCTTTGTATCTCTCAGTAGGATCAGTAGAGTAGGATGGTCTCATCCAACAAGCCCACCAGAAATCATCTTTTGGAATATAGTTTTTAGCATCTTTCAGTGGGAGCAATAGAGAAAATTTTATTTGCCTCCCTGTGCTTTTTAGGGCTGGCCTCTTTATTATGTTTTACTTCTGTTAATAACCTGTTAGTCAGTTCTGTGGGATTAGATACCTAATAGCTTCTTAAGAGATAAGAGATCAATTGGCTTTCAGTTAAAAGAGCACTGTTGCGTGACTGAATTTTAAAAAATGAATCTTTTCAGAGGAAGACATTCACCATTCTGTGGGAGTCTCACTCTAAGCTGTAATTTATCCAGGGAAAACAAGGCGAACCAACACCCTCATTCAGTTAAGTCAGAACAAAGCTCCTTTGTAAAGAAAGTATTTATGCACCCTCAACACTTCCAAGGCATCATTCAGGGTGTATTACCTCACAGGTGATTTACATTTTCTGTTTAGTATCACTTCTTTTCCTTAGTCTGTGAAAGGAAGTTGAAATGGAGAATTTTTTCCAGGTTTGCCTCTTTCCACTGCTTAAGGCTGTAGAAATACTCTATGTATTTGAAAGTGTGCTGCTGGGGGAATAGCAGTTTTAAGACTGTGGACTTGTTCATCGTTTATCATCATTATATGGTGTCTGTCAACAGAAAACCATTTCCCAGAATCCCTTAAGGAGTTGCTCCATAAAGAAGCATGGAGTCTTGTGACCAAAAAAAAAAAAAAAAAAAAAAAAAAGGCATTGCAGTGAAGAGTAATAGGAAAGGGGGCCGGGGGATAAACAGAAGCTTTTAGAGCTAATTCACAGCTGGCGTCATCTCCATTAGCATTGGGACTGTTTGACGTTGAGTTCAGAGACTATAACCAGGGCTGGTTTCCATCTGTCACAGTGATTAATGGGAGTATTGTTAGGTAATAATAGTTTAATAACATAGCTGGAGCCGAAGAGGCACACCAAAAGTATATAATTCTAAAACCAAGAGAAACTGTGGATAAAACCACAAGAGCCAGGAAATTGGGGTCCTGTTCTCAGCTCTACCACTTAGCAAAGGACAGCCAGTGAGAAATTTTTCTCAAGGTTAAAGAGGGTTAAAATAGTGTACCAATGTGGATGGCATCTTGGTGATTTTGGTGTACCTGTATCTCAAAGGCTGAAAAAGTTCGTTAAATCATACCTCTTTTAAGATATACTAGTTGGAATAACAACAACTAACGCATCAAACAGGGAAGTAGACAATACTTTATGTTGATAGACTGGATTCAACTCTTCTGAGTAATATCCAGGTGACGTTTTACGAGATGATCCCACACTCAACTCAGTAGCTCTCTATCAATGATGCGAAACCCAAATGGTTAAAAGTGTCTTGCTCTTGTGAGTTTGCAAGAGGCAAAATCTGGTCAAACTTGTAACAACATATTTCAATGAAGTTGCCCTTTCTCTCGGATGGCGGCAAGTGTTGGTAGGCCATAGACACAACATGACCCCTGTACGCTCAGCGTCTACATCATATTGGCTTTGACTCTAGAGCGTTGGAACTTTTCAATGGAGAAATCACTGTCCGTACAGAAAATTGGCAACATGAGACTATTTACATGTTGACTTTCCTTCCTGCCAAGCAAAGAGCCACCTGACCTAACACAATGCAGTTTAGTATTTACTCCGAAAATTTCCATCAAGTGGATCTGAGCATGAATGAAAAAAGCTTTCCGAAAGTAATAGTGGGCTTATGTAAGAAGGGAGGACAGAATCTGGCCAAAATGCCCTTCTGGACTAGATGAGATGCTTTGATCCTGCGGGTCATCGCTCACTGTTTAGTCTGTCATGGTATCGAGATAGCTTGAAACTTATTGGGAGAGAGACAGTCCAAGATGCATTAAAGCTAACAAAAGAAGCTTGAAAGCAAGTAAGAGACTGCAATCCAAGAAAAAGAATAAGGTTTTTTTTTGGTTTGTTTTCTTGAGTAGTTTGGACTATACTTCTTTTTTCATTTTCAAGCAGTTGTCCTGAGGCTCTAGGAAACTAGAACAAAGTTTAAGATTTTCAGACCAGGTATAGGATTGCCTGAGTATAGGCAAATGGCTATTTGAAGGTGGTTAAGGAATCATTCCCATCAATCAACCTCAGGAAAGTGATGATGCTGGGCGTCTGCCATGTAGGCTTCTATTTAAGTCTGCTCTCAACTGGGGTGTGTCTGCACTGCACAGTTAAATGAGGTTTGATTTTAGTGGGAGTGTGAGGCTACGTGTTTGCTTTTCCTCCTTCTGCACCTAACCAAGGGGAGGAGTTCTGAAAGTAATGGACCAAGGCAAATGATATTTATTGGGCCACAGTACAAGACTGTGGAGCTTTGGTGTAATTAGAGAATGAGTTCAAGGTCTTAATTTGCAGTTGTCTCATTTCAGACATTTTCTTCCTAGGAAGCTTCCTGCCCTGGCAAAGCCTTATAGTGGAAGATCAGATCAGCTCTGGCCCTATAAAGACACTCTTGCTTTCCTTCATTTCCCTGTGCATGTTTCCTTTGACTAAGATTTGCTTGTCATCAGAGTGATAGGATGAAGAGGAGACTTCAATGTTGGTTGATAATTAGAGGCCACTCGACCTCTCTTTGGCCTTGACATAAATAGCAGCACTATCATGGGAATGGGCAGAGGCTTCTGGGTAATAAAAGAGCACCTTTGCCTGGTCTTCCTCTCTGACCATGCATTGCCCTCAGAAACATTGAAAGAAGTGGCTGGGTTGAAGGGTCCTGGATCCCCAGCCATTTTTTAATTTTTAACTTAACAAGACATGATTTACAATGTAAACACCTCCAGTGTCTGTTTTGAGGCTGCTTAGATTTCTCAAATAAACTGCCACATATTCTTTAATTTAAGCTACGTGGATAGAGATGGATCTATCTGGGATCTTACACACAAAAACTTTAAGAGAATAAAATGACATTCTTATGATAGTCAAGGCAAAAGGATGGACACCTTTCTCTCGCTTTTTCACTCTCTTTTATCAGATAATTAAGCTGGAAATCAGCACAGTCTCCTTGGAATAGTGCGATGAGCATTAACTTGAAAGTCAGGTGTTGTATTTAGCTTCTGGCTCTCCTCATCAAAGTGCATAGCCATCTAGGTCTTTTCATTCTATAAAATGAAGAGATACAAGTAGATAACCTCCAATTCCCTCTCAGCAATACTATGCTGAGATAACAAAGCGAGAACTGAGGCAATTCCAAAAACAATTAGTGACGAAAGACTTCTTTGTTTGAAATAGAAACTTTAAAGCACACACAAAAATCTCTCATACTTTACTTCAAAAAGTTAAGTTTTAGATTCCTCATTAGTTCAGTAATTAGAAAAGTTTCTTATCTGCCGTTAGTTGAGGCAAAGGCATTTTGGGAGTTTATGTGTGTGTTTTCCTTGAAATTGCTATATAATTACTTGAATTCTTGGCTTATTTTTGAAAACAAAACCATACCATTCACAGAACTATTATATGTTTTACAACATTTTATGATCTAATTATTGAATATGCATGTTATTCTCCAAAGGCATACTTTATTATTCTTCATAGTAAGTGCCCATTCATTTGTGTTTCTTTTGACAACCTATTCTTGTTATCGTTGTCTTATATTCAGCTCTTCGAGATCTCTCGGAGGGGTTAGTTCTGTGGGTGAGCTAATGGGACTATAGGTTTGATCTCCAAACAGGCCAATTGTTTTGCTCTATTCTTTGGCCACAGCTTATGTCTTTTCTCTACCAGCTGGTCACAAGTGAGCCCGGGAAAATATGGATGACTGCACAAAATCATCACCACTGTTAGAAATGACAGTTTGAAGTGGACTTTTTCCTTATTATAATGGGTCAGTAATAATGAGATTGCTGTTGTCAGGCTAAGAAAATATGAGAGTCTGTCAAGAGAAATCATTTTGGCATCCTGCAGTAACAGTCACATGTGGATGGCTGAGAAGGGGAGACAGAATGAGACAGCTTCTTTTAGTGCCGTTGCCCGGTTTCTTTCAGACTCATCCTGATTCGTTATAGGCACTGGATGTAGGACAATGTTTCATGGCTGGTTTACCGAACTGATGATTACTGAGTCCCCTATACTCTCACAGAGCAGTATGCTAGCTATCTGGTATAGCAGCACCAAAAAATGTCTCGGAATGTGACCTCTATATTACAACCATGAAATAGTTCTCCCCTATTTGTATGTGGTGATTATTTGCATGTTACACTGGGAAACTGTGAATATTAAGTTTTCCAGAGCTATATTCCTTTGTGAGCAGAAATTTCCTCAGATTTCCATCTAGAATTTTTCAGTGAGCCATTGGTGGAAAAATCTGGGAAAGACAGCATTGTCTGTCAAGGAGGAAAAGGTTCTTGTATCTTGTCATTAAAATCCTTCCCAGAGAAAGAAAAGTAATTGAGCCAAAATCAAAGCATTTTTAAAGCTGTGGAAGTTTAGATGTATGTGATTTAAAAAGCTGTNCCCCCATTTTATGTAGTGATTTTTAAATTTATCCTAGCCACGATTAAATATCCCCTACGTCAGATTGCTGCCATTATAGCAGTTTTCACTGAGGCGAAGAACTGAGATGACTGTGGTATAACAGTTCTGTCCTTAACAGAAACATTTTTTTTTTTTTTTGAGACTTGGAATTTTGCCCTTCTAAAATCCAGTGATTTCATGTGCAGAGAATACATTGATTCAGCATAGAAGTGACCTCAGCATGAACACTTTGCTAAGGATTTTTTAAACTCCGTATTTTCGTCGATTTTTTTTGTGTGTTTGATTATATATCCCAAGTGCTGTGATACAAAATAGAGACACACCATACAACAGACAGTGTGTCTCATAACCTGGATGAGTGAACGTATTAGAACTTTAATAAGAGGAGAGTTTCTACATTTTGTTTGTTTTGCATTCTCTATGGGAAAAAAACAAAACCAAAATCCAAATCTGGCCTGGTCACCACTGCCCTCAGTAAGATCTGCTGAGAATCTGGGCTGCACCTTTGCAGTGCTGAAAGTCTTTTATAACCTGGCTAAGAATTAGGCGGCTTTTAAATTTGGCAGGTCTCTGGGTTCCATTAAGAACTCATTTAAATCCTTTCTCACATGAGCCTAAATTTTAACTACCTCTCCTGGATTTCAATTAGGATTATTACAGAATTTGATGAGGATGGAAATTAGATTAATGTGAAGAAACAATGGAAAAGATACCATTTTAGATAATTTACGATCCACATATCTAGGTTTTACCGTAGTCATCAAATCGCTAATAATATAGAAATGAATTATTAACCTGATAACGTATGTTGCAAATGATGAAGTTAGTGCATACTTTGGAAAACGCTAGTAACAATAAAAACACGCATAGTTTTATGGCTCTGAAACAAATTGCCTACATCACCTGAAGCCAGGTTTAGTTGAAATAACTAAACTAATTAGATAAGAAATAATGAATGAAAATAAATATAAAGGTCTAGGTCAGGTGAAGAAAAGCTATATATAAAATCTGTATGTTATATTTGTATTAAGGTCTTGTTTTAAGGTATGTGAGAAAGGAAATTGCAAATTAAGTCTGGTGCTCCATACACTAATGCCAAAGTTTTCAAACTGTACAGTATTGTTTGGCATAAAACATTCTCTTTCCTTGACCCCCTTCCCTCACTCCCAAATACAAAACCAACACTGTTTATCATCTTGGAGCTGGAAAAGTGTAAAAGGTAAGTCATTAACCTGACCCTGGTTGAAGGCTATTTTCAGAAAAATAATGACTAATTATTAATGCACAGTTCACTTCTCTGGTAGAACACTTAAATTTTTTTTGTGGAGGAAAAAAAAGATCATACAGTAAAATTGACTTTTTCTTTCTTTTGGTGTACAGTTTCATGAGTTTTAATACATTTATCGATTTGTGTTACCACCACCACAATCAGGTTACAGAAAAGTTCCATCGCCCCTAAAATTTCCCTGTGCTCTCTCTAGATAGTCACATCCTTTTTCAATCCAGTAGAATGGTTTTTAGGGTTTTGTGTAGAGGGTTGTGTATTGTGGAGACGTCCCCAAGTCATCACTTCTGGCTCATTGTAGAATGTATCCTCTCTTTCTCTCTGATCTTGGCAGTTTGCTCACATGTTCAGTGCTTCTTCTTGAGTGTGCTGTACAGTTGAAAAATTTTTCCAAAACGAAATGAGCTTGGGTTGAGTATGATCATCTGACCCAAAGGCAGGGTGTGCAGAAAAGTTGCTGAAGTAGCACTTCAGGTCCCGTGGGTAGGGCCACTTGGAAGTATCACAGCCCAAGAAAGAGTCTGAGATCTGGAATGGTAAGATTTAAATCCAGGAAACAGAGATGAGAGAGAATATCCCAGCACTGAACTTCCTCAGTGCTGAGGGAGTGCACTGAGCAAAGGACAGAGGTGGACAAGCGTGAGACACAGGTTAAAACAGTGAGCTTCTTCACACGGCTACTGTGAAAGGTAGGCGCAGGGGGATGGCGGAGCCTGAGACTCATAGGTATGTCAGAAAGAATAGCCGTAGAGGACAAAACAGGCTTTGGGGATAAGGATACTTGGGACATTCAGAAAACGATCCCAATGACACCATGGTTGCTCCTGTGGTCACTTCTCAGAGAGGATGAACCAGATGTTGGTATCAGAACCCTCCACACATGCTTTATATTTGGGCATATAAAAGCGTGAAGAGTATCTTTTTAAAACACCTTTTGGTCACCGGTATTCAGTTTAGATTTAAAGAACCCATCTAGATAGTGTTAAAGAGATATCCCATGTAGTATTTACCTGATTCTTAGATTCAAGAGTCCTGTACCTATAGAAGGAGGATCTATTATCTTCACATACTTATTCTTGCCTGAGTGGGCTATGCATTGTACAAATTAAAAAAATAAATAGTAAACTCATACCTCAGGTCTGTAGGAATCCATTCATTCATTCATTCATTCATTCATTTATTCAAAAATCATGTTTCAAGAGCATGTGCTGTATGTAGGATGTGGACTCTTGAAGCCCAGTTTAGGGATCAGGCTAGCCTTCAGGAAACTGTCACAGCCACCCCCTGGCCATCTGAGCTTAAGCTAGTCTGGCTAAGGCAGTCAGCTCTCATCTTTTCCATAACCGGAGAACTTTATACAATTATCAGTATCTTTTTGAATATTGATTCTTTTTATCCACTTTCTTACATTTTATGCTTTCTTCCTCTATTTCCGTAATTTCTAAGTTTCTGACCCAGATTCTTAAACTCTGCCTCAGCTGGCCTTTTGTGTGGTCCATCTGGTTCTTTCTTGCTTACCCAGCCCATTACCTTTGCTACTCCTTACTCTTCCCTATGTCTGGCCTCTTACCTGGTGCTAACTCTTGACCTGACCTATTTCTGGTGTTACCTAACTGCAGCATGTTAACTAATGTGGGCCTGTGGTCTCATTTATTTCAGACCTCTCACTCGACTCTGGCCAGTGGCTTCCAGTTTTTTTCCTCCACCATTGTTTACAATTCTCATTTCGGTAATATTCAGTTGTTTTCAGGCCTCCATGCCCCACCCTACTCCAAAAGAAGCATGTGACACTATGATGTTTCACAATTCAAATGGCATGAAGAGTTGGTTTGGGGCTCATTTGGTTCAGAGAATATTTTCATATTCTATTGTAGTTCCAGATTAATAATTAAGAAACTAGATTTGGTTCAGCTTTAGATAGATTCAAGAGACTTAAAAACAAAAGAGCTTTGGTTCAAAATTGAGTTAAAAATGCATTCAGTTCTGGGACTAGAGCATTAGAATTTTTTTTTTCTAGTTTTAGATTCATGATATTATTTGTTTTTTTTTTGCTTGGATTGGAGAGAAAATAGACAAGTGGGTATGCTAACTATAGTGACTAAGTGATGCGTCACCTGAGGGACTGGACAAACGTAAAGTAAAATTGAATTTCTAATGATCGATTGTGATGCCATGGAATAGAAATGTTTCACAGGCTGACAGCCCATATCTTAAGCACAGGAGGGCAGGGAAGATGCTAACCCATGTGGTCTGACACCACCACCAACTGTTCTCCTTTGGGACAGAGAAGACAGTTGACCTTTGTCGTCCCATGTAGGCAAAACCGAATTCAAGAAGTCAGTGAAACATATGTTTTTCTCATTTCTCTGAGGACTACCAAGAAGAGTGGTACTTTGCTTAAGAAAACACTGAGGCATGAATGTTACGGTCAAGTTGATTTCTTGAAAAGGCTACTACTACCTGCTTCCATGGGACCTTCCTAAAACTCTTCATATGAGTACTTGAACATTTCTCAATCCCAGACACACCCCTACACCTTGGCATGATGAAGCAGGTTGATTTCCCCCCTTTTGAGAAAAATGACTGCTCTGAGGGTCTCCTGATAGCTGTAGGGAACACTCACTTTGGGTATTCTTTCCACAAGTTGAGCAGTTCCAGGGGTAGTCTGCAGATATGGGGAGAGGAAGAAAGTAGAGCTGTTTGCAGTTCAGTTTCTCCAGGTCCCAGGGATACTGAAGACATCTTCACTACTGGGCGCATGAGTCCACTCAAGTTTCATCGCTTGTTCTGCTAGCATCTGCCAAACATGCACAGCGAGATTACAGGGACTGGCGAAACAAAGGCAGGCTCTCCCAGCAGGGAAGCGGGTGGGGGTCAGTGAAGATGAATGTCTTACACAGCAACAGATGTTGGGAACATCTCCGCCCGATGTGCAGTCACAGCTCTGCACACAGAGGACCCGAGGAGAGGCTGTGTGCTCGGAAACATCCAAGGGAGAGAGGTGACTTATCCTGCAGGTCTGTGCTCCTCTCTCTAGCAGAGCCACCACTGAGAAAGCCACGGGCTTCCTCCCTGCCAGGCACTGGGTGAAGCGCTCTATACTCACTCCCTCGTTCAGTTCCTTACAGTGGGCTCTGCTATTCTCCCCACTTTACAGATGGGGAAAGTGAGGCTTTGAGTTGTCGAGTAACTTCCCCAGGGCCACAGAGGTAGTGCGTGTGGACCTTCCATTTAAGTCTATTTCTGATCAGAGAACCTTAGCTTATAACCACTGGAATTAAAGAATTAAATTTCTCTGCACCTGAAATTATGATGGCAAGTGAGGTACTTTCTGTGATGACCGGAGCGCTCTTTAATTTAAATAAAACAAACGAGCAAAAAACCCCGCTTGGTATTCGCTGTCTTTCATTCTTCCTCAAGGACAGGCATTGAGGATTAGGTAAATCATTTCTTTTTGGTCTGGCATTTCCTTTCCTCCTTGTCCCTTTGTCCCCCTTCTCCATAGCACTGTCTTAGAACTGTCCAGGCCCCTGTGCCGTACTCCTTCCTCTTGGACGGCCTGCAGCTTTGATGGGCACCGTGAATGCCTGGTCCCGGGGCTCTTTCAGACATGCTAAGTGGGAAAGGAAAGACTAAAGCTGGGTAAAGAGAATCCAGTGTGCCGAGTTGGAGGGGGGCTGCTGTATTAAACATGCTGGTCAAGGTGGGCCTTCTCAGGACAAAGCTATTGAGCAAAGATCGGAAGGGCATGGTGTGTGTGCGTGTGTGTGTGTGTACGCATGTGTGCACGCATGCGTGTGTGTGTCTGTGTCTGTGTCTTACCACCCAGCTGGACTGGAAACTCCTCGACAGAGGTCATGTTTTCTATGACTGGGTATCTCATATGCTAGGCTCCTAGTAAGCATCCAAGATGCAACTGCTGAATTGAGTGAGAATCAGATTTAGTAAATTGCTATCAGGACTGAACTAGGTATGAGTGACAGTGAGATGATTTAAGTTTCCTTTAAGATTCTCTCTCAACAAATAACATTCTTGCTCTTCTTTTTTTCTGGCCGTAAAGAAAATATATACTTAATGTAGAAAACTATGAAAATCCTAAAAACATAAGGAAGAAAACAGAAATCACTCACAATTCAAACTCTTAGTATCATCACTACTAAGCATTTTGGTGTGTTTCTCTCTCTCTTCCTCTCTCTGTCTCTCCCCTTTCTCTTTCCCCTACCCCTCTTCCTCTCCCCCAACCCCCAACCTTCTCTCATACACAAATACACATGAAGTATATGTAAGTTTTAAAAATTAGGATCTTATTTAGTGATGACGTTAAAATTTTTGAATGGCCTATGTATCAGGGCACTGACCCGTCGTAACCCCTTAGTGGTTGGATGATGGGGACTGAGAGTCTCCAGAGGAGGGACCAGTGCAACAAGGGGCACTTAGGAAGCGGCTGTTTCCTGGTCCTGGTCCCAGATGGCTGCATACGGCATCTTGACTGACCGCTGGCCCTGAGTGCGCTGCATGTGGTTTTGTACCTGACTTCTTGTCACCTAACAGGACACAATGACGACATGATTACAGGTCTTTTAACTAAGTTTGTCATTTCAATAGGATTTTTGTTTTGGATGTTTTCTTTAGTTATGGGATGATAAATGTCAGTTAATAAATATTTAAATGCTTCAAATACCCCTTATTTTTGGAAAAGCAACCAAAAAGATCCCACCGCTCTTCCGTGCCTTGGCTTCCAACGGTTTCGATGGTGCCATTGCCTCTGCTTCTGCAGTTGCTCGGCTTGACATGTAGACTTCGGGGTGCCACGACTTTTTTGGAAGGAAAGATGACAAGAGCAAAGTAAACTACCTTGAAAGGCCGCGGATTTTGGTTGCTTCTCAGCCAACGCTGCGGGACCCTTTTGGCATGTCATGGAGACGCTCTGAGGGAGCGGTGATGACTGGATCTCCCCACCCTCAGCTGTCTTCCGTCTAACGATCGTCTGCTCACTGCTGCTGCCGTTAGAGCTCAGTCTGTTGCCTAAATCAAGAGCTGAAAACTCAATAACATTTCAAAGAGTACTGTGTAAGTAGGTCGGATCCTCATAATGTAGGCTAACTGAGCAAACGGTGGTGACATGCCATGTGGCTAGATGTGTCTCTTAAGATTAAAAACAGCTCCAGAAGGAGATATGGGACAGGAAGCACAGGTCTACTGTGTGGGCTTCAGAATTAAACCAATTGTTGAGAGCAAACACGCTGAAGTTCTGCAGATAAAAAGAGTGAAGTAAATTTATTCATTCAAAAACATTTATTGATTATTCACTGGATGCCAGGCACTGGGCCAGGTGCCAGAGACAGACATGGTTGCCACAGCCACAGAACTTTCACGGTACTTCCAGGAGGTGGTTAGAACAGTGAAGACAGAACAGCGATTATGCATTTCTGTATTTCATAAATGTGAATAGGAGTGTACATTGTTTCTCAGTGAAACATTAATTTTATTTATTTAGATCACGAGCTGCTTCTGTATAGAAGAAACTCTTTACTATTACCCCTAAAAGTCTAGTCTAGTGTGTTCTCATACATTTACAGGTATATTATACACATTGCAATATACTCTTGTGCTTTAAAACCTCCAAAAGGGACAACTTTTAATGTGCTGAGACATTTAGAATTGAAAGGGTGTTTAGGAAAACCATGAAAAGACATGTGCATTATCATATGTGGAGAAAGAATAAAATTGCTTCTTGAGAGAGGTGTACATCTGCCGGTTCAGCCGTGTCCCTCCCCTATGGGTTGAAGTGCCTGAGGAGCTAAGGAGAGATGCTGGCGCGGAGCCCGTGCTCCACTTTTAGGCCACGCTCTGAGTGCCCAGTATCTCAGAATTCCCTAGCCTGGGGGCCCAGAGCCCCCTACTGGAGCCTGCAAGGGATTCTTCCACAGGTCTATCTTTTTCAGTATTGACTCTGCTGTCTCTATGTGCTGGTAGGTGTACTCATGCATATAAGACCCCTCCAAATTTAGGATGGAGATGGAGGAAGAGAAGGCGGCCAACCCCCACAGGTGTTAGGTATGGGCCTGCATATTGCTATGGCAACTTTCTCATTGGCTAAAGAAAAAGATAAGGCAAGGAGATTTTCGTGTGAGTGTGTGTGTGTGTTTAATCTTTTCATCTTTTCCATTACTACCTAGGGTTACCCTCTGACAATTTAAAGAGAGATACCTTCTGTTAAGTAAAAGATTCTGTTTATTAATGTTTCCTCTACAGTTAAAGAATTCTTTAGAGGAAAAATAAACTTGAACATTTATTTTGTGCATCATTGTATTCTTTGAAACAATGGATTACATCTTAATCCTGCACACATTCTTAAGATGAGGATTCCATCCGGGAGGCCTAACCTTCCATGCAAACGTCTGGGTCACACATGTCCATCCAGTTCTTTGCCAAGTGCTTAATAGAGCACACAGTTTTTGGTAAGATACGCTGGGATCCTCTGGAGAGACCTGAAAGACAGAGCAGGGTACTCAAGGGAGCCTGGCATGCTCATTGTTTGGGTATAGCCTCGATCGGTCAAGCCATTTGCTTCAAATAATTACAATCAAACACTCTTCTCTTAGTGCTGTTTTTTTTTTTTTATATTTTTAATGCCATTAAGTTTTTATATTTTTAATGCCATTAAGTTTTTTTATTTTATATTTTTAATGCCATTAAGTTTGAAAAGATGGAGGAAATTTCTTTTGTCAGTGTTACAGTTTTCCTTTGGGTTTTTTTCTGTCATTGAAGTTAAAATTACACAAGAGTTGCAGAATCTTTAAATCAAAAATCGAATGAATCTAACCTCATGTTGCTCTAATAAATACAGGAAATGCATTCCAGCAAATCCTTCTTCACAAGACTATGTAGTTCTGAAGTCACAACTGATGGCACAGTGCCTCTTGCTTTGGGACTGGCTGCGGAATCATGGACTGTCAGGGCAGATAGGCATCTGACAGGTCACATGGTGTCACTGCCTCTTTTCATAGATGAGGCATACAGATTCAGAGGGGGCAAATGTTTGTTTAAGATCACAGAGCAAGCATATGGCAGTCTGGGACCCTGGACTCTGACCCCAGGATGTATGTTCCATCTTCAGTTCAAGTGACTGAAGTCACTGGATCAATGTGGTTCAAAGGGAAAATCTTTTTTTTTTTTCCCTCTGGCTTCAGAAACCCAAATAAAAGCTGAAAAAGTAATACTTCACCCTGCACCTTATATACTTATGTAATAAAAAATTTTGAGTAAATTAGAAGTTTCATTTAGGACTGATGTGTCTCTCAGCTCATTCTAGCCTTCCACATATATAGTCAGTTCTCATTATTTGCAGTAATTATATCTTACAAAGTCACTGTGAACATCTAATTAGAGAATACTGAACCCTTGCTCCTAGTGGACGTATAGGCTGGGTTCCTGAAAGCCTCTGGTCACATTTTTATTAACCGATCAATACATGACTTTGTTTTATGTGTGTCTCTATTTAAAGGTACCTTATTTAGTATAGAAAGAGATAAGATTTAGTATATATTGTTGATTCCTTGCCATTGAACTCATAGCTGACAACACCGTAACTCATGCCTGAATGAACTTATCACTACACTTACATTTTTTCCTGTGAGGTACACCACAGCCTCCTTCTGCTCAGGAACACTAGACAGCACTTCAGCACCATGCTTGGGGGCTATTTTAAACAGCTGATGCACCAACAAAAAGTAGAAAACAGGATACTGAAAAGACCGTGGGAAGAAGACTTATTTATAGTACAAGAGCTGCAACGAGAAGGCAGAGCACTGGGTTTTTCGGGCTCTACTGGGAAAGTTATCTTGGGGACTCCAATTTTTCAGTTTTTCTGTGAAGCTTTTCTTGACATCCACAATATAGTCAGTTCTACCTTTGTGCTCTATATTGGAATTTTAAAATAACGGATCCGATTTTGGACAGATTGTGTTTAGATGCCTAAGGTTTATCCATGAAGAAGTACTCAGTAGGTTGTTATACAAAGTCAGGACACCTAACTCCCATGATATAAAGCAAATCCAACAAATCTAGGACTTTATGGTGTTCTAAGAGCTATTATTTCATCTTTGCAGAAGATATCTCTTTTTTTCTCCTCTTCCTGCTAATTGGTTATTTTTCATTCATATGGCTACACTCATATCTGAGCCACACTGAATTAATTTGACAAATAAATATCATGAGTCAAATTGTCAAATACCATTTCCCAAGTCCAGAGTTATAATAACTTCTAAGAGAATATTGCTAATTTCGTGGCTCCTTTTGCCTATTACAAATTCAAATTATCCTGGTATTTCTCCACGAATTTTCCAGGCACAGCTTTGAGAAAACTGTTCTTGATCTCATTAACCCTCTTGAGAGGACAACCATGTTTTGTGTGCACCAGGGGACACTTGCTGGGGTCTGTGCCCGGGGGTCCTCGCCAAAGGGCAGAATAAGCATTTCTGAGCTAGTTTTTCAAGCCAAAATCCTTGTCCTTAAGCAGCGTTCTTTCTTAGGAAGACAAAACAGTGCAGGTTGTGATCTGTCTGATTTCATTGCTCCACTTCTGGGAGCAAACCACCTTTCTCGTTGCTCTTTTGTTTTTTATTTTGGCCCCCTTCTGAGCCTTAAATTGTGTTACAAAGCTTGCTACATAATAAGGACTCAAAAAAAGGTCCGTTGAGCTAAATCAGGATGAATTTTTAAACTATGCTGAAGCTGGTTGCCTCACAAAGGCAAATTATTACCTCGCACACTCCACCCTATAGGACTCCCATCTCATGTAAACATGCCTGTGGAAATCTTCCGTGGACAGGTTATCTAGCCTTCACTTTGTGTCTGACTTACACTCTATTTGCCCGAGATTGAGGAGAGATGAGGAGAACCTGCAAGTTTCCCTTCTGTCGCTGTGAAGTCTGACATTGTAGGTCTCCCACGCTTATTTGGAGGAAACGGGTCTGCTCTTCCTACCAGCCTTGATTTGTACTGAGCACTTGTTCCCAAGATATCTAGAAGGAAGTTCAGATTAAAATTGGCCATTCTCCTGAAGTCAGTCTTTTCTTATGATAATAGCGCATGTGTTGGAACTGTGCGTGATTCGGTCCATGTTTACGTGCCCTTTGACACTCCCGTATATATGGTTGATCACCTTTCTCCAGTATGCCATGTTGTTTTTAGTCATTCTCAGTTGATGAAAAATTATGAAGTTCATGACTCCCTTGAGAAGCCTTGGAAATGAAGATGTCCATCGAGAGATGAAATGGTCTCACTCTTCAGATAATCAAAAAGCTATAGCCATTTGTGGTCTGAACATGAAATAATTTCTCTAAATCCTTCAAACTTCTCATTTCCCTTTTTAAATTCCAATTTATACTTTCATTAAGATATCCCTTTAGTAAAGTCCATCTAAATATTGACTACGTTCTATTGGAAACAAATATCAGTTTATCCACAAAGAATAAAATAATCCTTTTCGAGTCATTTTATCCTGTATACTTTGTCAGTACCTGTCTTTCCAAAACTCTGTTTAATCCTCTGAATTGTTCCCTTGTCTTCAGCTCAATTTTACTCTGCTGTATTTTCTTCCATATTATAGGCAATCTATTTTTAAAATGCCCCTAGTTGATTATTCTCTGATTTCTTTAGTTGTGTTCACTCAGCAAACTACAAAGTGAAATGAAATTAAATAAAATTTATAGGCACTGCCAAATTCCAAACCTACTGACCTGGCCAAATGGACTTAGGAAAATGTTCTTTAGTATAAACTTTAATTTTTTCTTATTATTAAAAATTCTTTCCAATGGATGTAAGACAAAAAACACAGAGGGAAACATTTTTAGGTTTAACTAATTAATATTTTAGGCAAACTGAAGTTCTTATGATGGAGACCTCTATTTAAACAAAGCAGAAAAATAAGTATCAAATGAACTATAGACAGGAGACATTTATAATTAACAATAAGTCTATTCCATTAGAACTACCTTTTTGCAGTTTTTCTAGCCAAAGAGCATAAATAGGTTATCCTGTGAGTTTACAGGTTTAGTTGAAGTGGAAGCATTTTACCTGCTTTATTGCACTAATTGATTATAAGTGCTAGCCTTAGGCTGAACACTGAAGACAATGCCAACCAATCAAATAGTCACTACAGTTCTTCTCATGCCATGTTCAAATCTCGTGTTTGCCTTTAAGCAAATGTTCCTCAGATATGTGTTGGATTCTTTCTGCTAAGAACAATGAACTCATTTCTGTATATTTTTAAAGCAAAATAAATATTAATTTATTTTTTTCTAAACTGATATAGGCATGATCATTATGGAATAAAAAGCTGTGGATTCTGGGTTGCCAATATCTTCCATCAATCAATCTACTTGATTACATGGAAAGCATGAGACTAGGCATATTGGGAGAAAGAAAGAACAAAGAACTTAAAATCTGGCTGGGAAGATAAGAGAAATATATGGAAATATAGCTATGGAAATACGCTAGTTAACATGCATATAATGACCATATTAGTCTTGATCTGCTCTCAGTTTATTTACATGGGAATGGGACAGCCTCAACAATGAGTTTGGTCTTGAAAGAACTGATTTGAAATAAATAAGACATTTAGTAGAATTTCAGGTTGTTAAAAAAATATTTGGCTTAAACTCCTGGGAAGTAGCTCATATCCTTTCTCAAAGGTTATTCTTAAAATTATATTGTGTCTTGTTAGTGAAAACAAGAGAAAGCTCAGATAAAATAATGTCAAATAACTCTTCGGGTTTAGCTTCTTCATGTGTGAAATAGGGTTAGCAACTAGATGATTTACAAAGTTCCTCTCAGCTACATGAGTCTAATACGGAGCTATACTTGAGAGAGGAAAGCAAAATTAGAATCTCCAAAGTAATACAGGATTTAAAAGTCCATTTTGCCTCACGGGTGAGAAAAAGAAATAGAAACATTAAGTTATTGCATAGGTTAGAGGAGTTAAATATATAAATCATTGTTAAAAGAACCTATGTGGTGTGTGCCAATACTCCATCATATGAATTAAATATGACTAAAAGACAGGCTGAATTTGGTTGTCTCCATGGCCCCAAATGCAGGGGACTGGATAGTTCCACACCATTGCCTTTTCTAGGCCAATCTTGATATTATAGTTAATTGCAGTGATACCATCTTTTGTTCAAACATACTGCAATCGATAGAGGCACAGTCTCTGTCAATCAGTAAGTTTGAAGTATATGTGATGCCAAGAGAAAGAGATTATTTGTTAGGATTCCAGGGTAAATCATTAGAGTAATGATGCTCCATTGAAGAGATAACCCTAGTCCAGAAATCCTGAAATAATGGGAGCGATTGCCCAGAGGGCTTTTTTTTTTTTAACATCCCTTCCACCCCTAGGCATCATTAATCAGAAAAAGAGAATCAAGCTCGGACCAAGGTTCACATTAAGAGGAAGAATCCTAGTTTTTCCATCTCTAATTTCTATGATTGTGCAAATCTAAATAAAAAAACATTGGGAACACTCAAAATGTTTGTCATGTTTTTTAAGCACAAATATGGCTCAATATAGTACATTATGTACAGAGAAAAGAAAGAACCATAGCTTAACACCAGCTTTATGAAATTAACTGGCTCCAAATAGAGAACTAGCCACCCGGTCAGGTTTCAACTTTTTGTCTTAAATATTAAAACTCTGAAAAAAGAAAAAGGATTCTTGAAGAGTCTAAGGAAATAAATGATTCTTCAAGCATATGCATATTTTACATAGACAACATGATCCTGGCAACATGAAAATACTTTACATATGTCTGTCTACTTAATGAATGTTTTTTGGAAACAATCTTATTTCTTTCATAGTACCCCATGATGTCCAGTCTATCCTCAAATACCTATTTCTCAATCTCTCTCCTTTTCTCTTTTTAGTAATAAACTGTTTCCTGTTTTTACTATCTGAACCTGAATAGCTTAAAAATTTGATTATGCATTTACCTATTTTTTAATGGGAAGTGATAAACAGATATAAAATGTGATGATAATGTTATGAAATGTTTAAGAACAAGACACACCCAGAACTTTAACAGCTAAATGAACAGTGCTTCCATCAAAATAGTCACCTTTGGAGACTAGATGTTTAGAATATACTCTAAACAATTTTGGAATTCTTCTTTTGGAAAGTAGTTCAGAGCCAATAAATGGGCAATGTCAAAAAATTACTCATATGATTACATAGTCTGTCTTTTGTAGTAAAAGACACGTTACCCTGTTTGATCATACAGCTTGTTCAGCCTTCAGCAGTCTTGACTCCTTTATCAGTCAAGGTTTGGACGAGAAACATATTGCTGACTCACATTGTGTATGTGTGTAATTGAGGAGTCTTTCGTAAAGGGTCTACAGTTGACCCTTGAACAACATGGATTGTTGTTCCACTGTGCGGGTCCACAATTGGGAGTCCACAGATGCAGAGGGCCAACTATATGCATTCATCTATACCATTTTATATAGGGAAGTTGAACATCCATGGATTTTGTTTGGTATGTACAAGGGGATGGGGTCCCAGAACCAATCTCCCACTAATACCAATGGACAGCGTAAGTTTTGGAGTAGTTGAAAGTTACATATGGATTTTCAACAGCACAGGAGTCAGCGCCCTAAACTCCCACAGTGTTCAAGGGTCAACTGTATTTACAAAAGATGAGGAAAAGATAATGGGAAACCAAGAAGAGGTAGAGGGAGCCCTTACATTCTTTGGGCCTGAAAGGGATAAAAAGAAGGAGCTGCTGCCATTGCAAGGTAGAATGAGATGGAGGTGACAGCTCTCCCACCGGACATGGGGACTTTAGAGAAGGAAGGCAGTTGCATCTCTGAGCTCATTCTCTTCTTTGCCTTCAAACTTCCCTTTGGACAAACTTGGGAGAGAGCCAGAGAGGCAGAGAGCCTTAACACAGCCCTTATGGATCAGTCTCCCAGTACACAGAGTGGGAGGCATGGAGAGTGATTACATAGGGGCAAATAGAGAATATCCAGCATAGCCTTTAATGACTTTCATCTGTTAACAGTAATCCAGATCACTCCACTGAGCACTGTCAGGAGGATGGGTGTAGCTTCTGAAGGCAATTTTAAGAGAAGGGTCCCTTACCTAAACTGAGACTGTAAACTCACTGGAATAAGTGTGAAGCCAACAGAAAAAATGAATATGTTTTAGTTCATTCATTACAATTCAGCCTTATTCCTTTATGGATAGGAACACATTTGAATGTTTTTTGATACATTAAATCTAAGACATTTTCATAGTTCTTTAAATAGAAAAATGTATTTTTTTGTTGAGATTTATAATAGAGAATAGAAAAATACAAAATGACAAATAAAAAAATATATACATATTTGTATGGAGTCATCTACATATATTGGCTATGCACGTGAATGAAACAGTCCCAAAAATCTAACCTGGATTTGAGAATGGGGGGGATTAAAAACAAAAATTACTTATATCTGTAATAATCCAAATCTGCCTGTTCTTGGCAATTTTTATTTTATTGAACCGATTTCAAGGCTGTGGCAGATTCAGTGGTGTTTTATTTTTACTGGAAATTAGGAACATGGGCAGTAATCATGAGTGCCAGGGACAGAGCAGACAAATTACCCCGAGTGTGCTTTGGAAAGCATTGGCAGAGTCAGTCTCTGAGCCTTGACTTGCTGGATTTGGGTATGGATTACCTAACTGAGCTTCTATTTATCTTGTATAATCAGATCATCTTTCATCCAGAATAGGAAACTGAACATTTTTTCTGTGAACATAATATCAATTTTTGAACTTGGTAATTCTACAGTTATTAGTGATGGTCCCCATCACTGTCTGTTGAGTAACAGTGGATCAAAGTTTTACATGTATATTTAAAACTATCAGGAAAAAATGTTTATTGTACATTCTCTCAGGTGAATCTGGACGGAATAAAGTGTGTTATCAAAACTGGTCTTTGCCTCCAGGGAAATTCCAGATCCAGAAGCTTTCAGTGGTGAATTCTAGTAAGTACTTAAGGAAAGAATACCAATCTTACACAAACTCTTTAAGAAAATAGAGAAGATAGGAATATTTCCTAACCAGGTTTATGAGGTCAACATAATCTAATGCCAAAACCTGTCAAAAATATTACAGATACCAAATCCTTCATAAAATATTGTCATATTAAATTCAATAACATGCAAAAAGATATAACATAATAACAAAGTGGGAATTATGCCAGAAATGAAAGGTTGCATTAATTCTTGAAAACCAATGAATGTAATTCACCATATTACCAAAATGAAAAAGAAAAATCAATGATCATTTCGATAGATGCAAAATTGGTCTTCTGCTTTTCTTTATATATGTTTGAATTTATATTTCTTTATTTAAAAAAGAAAGAACAGAAAATAAAAGCAAGCTCCATAGTTTAGTTTAAAACTCTGTTTAATATTAGTTGCCTATAAAGATTAGACTTAATTTTTTTAAAGCAAGTGCAGTAAAATTTATAAAAGTCCTGATAACTCACATATTAGGGGTAAATTGGACCTCAGCTTAGGTCAGGAATAAATTCCACATCCATAGAGTTGTGTTTTCCACGTGTCACACATCCTTAGCCTGCAGGAGGTGGGCTTGCACAGCATCTGTTCAAATCAAGATTCTAGAATCCGAAGGGCTTTGAATGTGGCTGATGTCAACCTAAAAGGGCGTGGGAAAGTCATCCAAATCAGGGGTACAGTTCAATAGGAAGTAACGTCATCCATCCATCCATCCACGCAATTAATAGCTGAGGATCTACTTCATGCAAGGCACAAAATAGATGAAAGCCACTGACCTCATGGGACGTATATTCTAGGGGATTACACAGAGTAATAATATGCTTATCTTTCTCTTATGCATCAGAAACCTAAGGACTAAGTGTGCGGTGGTGGTTCTTGGTCTGCCACAGGATCGATGGCTTACGAGTGGGCTAAAATATAACTTCTAGCCTGTTCATTTCATTTTATTTCATTTCTGGCTCAAAACAATCTGCTTTCTTTATCTTCCTTCCCTTTTCTCATCTCCGTACAGGTCTCTGCATGTTTCAGGAGTTGGCCCTACCCTTCTTATTGGCCCACTCGATCACAAAGCAAACTTGATAGAATATCTGTTTCTCCATCATAGGACAATTGATTCCAGATGGTAAAGCCCCATCATTTAAGTACTATTGATGGAGACATTTTTGTGAATAGTTTCGATGGGCTTTTTTTTTTTTGGTCCTCCACTACCTTCTCAGAGTTTGGAGCAGAATATTTAGGCCTAGTTTTCCTTGAAACTTTACATATTTTATAAATCTTTCGATTAATCTTCCTTAGTGTTATGAAAGAACATGGAATTTCTTTGTTATTTTCTCTGTAAAGTTTCAGAGAAAGGTTTGAGGGCCTATCAAGGTAATATGATTATTCAAGCAAGAATAGTAATAGAAATTAAGCTGAATTCTTGAACCATTTCTGTAGATGTGTTACTATTTTGGACCTCGGCTGTTATGAGTGATGTGATATATGACATGATAAATATATGACATGATACACTGTATCTCCTATGGGAATCATATAGAAATGTTTATAAGATAAATTCTTCTAATGATAATGCCATGTTTTCTTGTTCCATTTTGGTTGTTAATTCCAGGATTCCTCTGTGATTTCCTGAAGCTTTTTAGGTTGAAATCTGAAGCACTGTTATTTCTTAAGTTTTTTGAAGCTCAACTGAATATGCATGGTTTTTGACACCTAATTATTCCTATATTCAGGTTTATAATGATTATTAGGCTTCATCTTGTCTCAGAGTTTTTTTCTTAAATGAAAATTTGTCTTTAAACGTAATATCATTATAGTTATTTAATGAACTATTCTCTATCAAAATTGCCTGTTATGCTGAATATTGACTTTATATTAATCACTCCTAGCAAAGTTTCTTTTTGGTTCTGTATTCTGGGTTAGGTTCTCCTCTGTATTCAAGAAGATGATTAGATTCATAATAACAGGGATAGAACCTTTTGTTTAGTGGGCATTCTCTTAGGTAGTCAGTACAATTTAATCCTCAGTTATATATTTATATTTTATCTGTAAGACCTGAATGAAACTCAACCACCCTCTGAAAATATTCAATTTTTATTTCAGAAGTAGGTAATATAAAGTCCCTAAGGGTTTTCCTGGAGGCCCCCTTTTCTTCCGGCATGTCCGGTTAAACAATGGCAAGCTACAAATAACCCAGATTTTAATAACAAGCAGTATAATAAAATTACTGAGCACTGAGGTAGTCCAAAGAGATTGTGCAAACTCAACTGCTCTATCATCTATTTTTGACTATTTTTTAGATGAGAAGTAGTTTATGATTCATAGATGAACCAAGCCAATGTAATTCAAGATTATTGATTGAAAGCTGGCAGGCAGGGAGGAAACTAGAATTTGCTGAGATTATTGTATCACTTAATCTTCCAAAAAAAGTTTTTAGGGAAAATGCTATTTTCTCCTGTGTCACAGATGAATAAACTATGATAACTTGCCCAAGATCAGGCATCTAGTTAGAGACAAGACAAGATTGTAACTCGAGTTTATGGGATGACTCGTTTAGGAATAGCAATTCTGGCTCTACTTGGGGAATTTCTTTCTACTTTGAAGATTACCAGAAACAAGAGAAAGAAGAAACTACTTGGTCATCATGATTTGAAAAAAATTTATAGAGTTTATCAGTACTGGAAAACATTACAACAAATGAGTAATTTTACTAGAAAGGAAGAGCAGAGAATCAAAACTCTTCCCAAGGCCCCTCATCTCACCTTTGGAAGAAGATTAAAGCTGGTAGAGGGCAAATAAAACTTCCAGCCTGAAGTTTGCCAAAAAGTCAAAGAAGATTGCATTATTTTTTACTCTTGTCAGTGCAGCCTCTCAAGGAAAAAGACTATAGGACTACGTAATCCCTGATGTCGCTTGTATGAACTAACAGCATTTCCTGAAGTGGGTATCTAACTCTCTGAAAACAGACTGCTTATTTAGACCAGACAATTGAGCTCTTCTCATGTACCATGTAATGCAGTTTCTTCAATAGTGGACTCTCTGCTCTCCCCTCTGTCTTTTGATGGACAAAATGATGCTCAAATATGAAGACAGTAGTACTACTGCCTATGGTTTCTTTCCCTCTCTTTATCCTTTTGAATATTATAATCATTTATTTAAATACTTTTTCAAATGGATGTATTTATCTCTAATTCTTGAGGTGCCAGTTCTCCCATCATTTGGTGGCTTGTACCTTTTATAATTTGACATGTTTTGTTGTTTGCTCCCTGCAGCAGAGGTTGCTTCAGAAGCCCTATGTGCCCTGGGCCATTGTGTCCCTATAGAGTGGTCTGGGGCTGGTAACAGTCAGGACCCTACAGATCTTAGTGTTTCAGACCACTATTTATGTTAATATGTCACTCCTGGATTTTTCCGTCACTTAGGAGACCAGTATAGACTCCACACCTGAACATGGGCTGGGATTAAGTCTTTGATAACTCACAAATAACTCTTCTTTCATCCATTGCCTCAGAAAGAAGGTATGATTCCCAAAGCTAGTCCAGGCTAGTGGGCAGAAGTGTTTTACACCTTATCTCGCATGTAGGGCAGCCCTTTATGTTTCCACCTTTATTCAGAAGCCACAGTCCTGTCCCCCCATCTTTTGTGGGCCTGATTTTTTATATTTTGCCTTCCCGAGTAGGTTGAACCCAGACCGTAGCCTCTTGGGCCTGTATCTGAGGTTGACAGTGTGGCTCATTTGCCTTCAGCTCATCACTCTGGTTTTAAGGTCTCTCTTATCTTGATACATAGGTCTTTCCCTTTCCTGTTTTCACCTTCAGTTTAATTTTCTTTGTTGTTGTTATTTTTATTCAGAATTTCTGTATTATTTGAATAGAGGTATTCTCAGTCTACCATATTGATTGGAAGTTTCCCATTACTGAATATGTAATATCTTTATTCTGTTTAAAAAGTTCTACTTACCTGTTGACTTTTCTGAACATTTTTTGTTATGTTAACCTCTCAGTTACACTTATGAGATGACTACACACACACACACACACACACACACACACACACACACAGACACACACACTGTGATAGCAAACTATGCATATAATATACTGGCTCATTAAGAAATAACTTATTTAATCACCATTGTAGTTAAATATATATTAATTCAGAAACCACTTTAGCCTAGAAAATGATGGGAAATATATTTAAGGCTCAGAATTTACAAGAAGGCTCTTGGAAAGATTGAAAGCACAATTTGCGGAGTGCCTAAGGGTTGAAAGTTACATTGACTCTTTTGAGCAATGAAAGTTTGGCAAAGGATATGTTTTAATGAGGCTTTTTTTTAAACCCTGAGAGAGAGAAGACTGGAGTTGTACTTGCTGTATATAAAACCCCCTATAACCTCTTAACAGGTGTTCCAAGAATAAAGAAAACTACTGTTCTGTTCTCCTTTGAGATTTCTTACTTGTCGCACTGGTTCAGATCCAACCACAAGGGTAGAGTACGGAATGATACAATTAAATTGGTCTTTTTCTACAGCTTCAGAATCAGAAAAGAAGGTAGATTCCTATTTTGGATCTGGAAGCAAATGGTTTTGAAAAATACATTTGGTTATATTTTGTCCTTGTCCATTTCTTTAACCCATGGATCTTGGGAAGAAGATTTTCATGTTTCTTAGATACGATTCAGGTCGGCAACTTTCAGGTAAATTTTATTTTTTTAAGGTTGTGAAAAGTTTTCATTGGTGTGCTTTCTAGAAATACAATGCTAACAAGTAAGGAAGTTCAGGAAGCTGCAATTCTTTGGAAAGAACTATTCCGGAACCAAACTGAAACCATGCACTTATTTCCAGGGTATTTGAAAAGACCTCATGGAACACGTCATATTTTGACTCATTTTAGACTTAATGTCTGTGGAAAGGGGGAAAAAAGGCTTAAATATTTGTCTAAACTACTGATTAAGATTCTTGACCTGTTAAAAATTTCTTTTAAGATGCAGGAAGTGAGATTATCATCTTTTCAGAGGGGTCACCACCAGGGGAAGAGTTAGAAGAGAGTGTGGCAACCAAAATAAAAACAAAGTAAAAATAGAACACACCCTCTCTTCTGCCCTAACACCTTGTAAAAGGAAAATCCCAACCCAAACGCTGAAAACCGAAGAGCTCTAAACAAAACCAAGTCCATGGCAAGATCCCAATCAAATATGTAGTACTATGTAAAAAACTTATTAAGGTATTTTGAAAGCCAGGTGGGGAAAGAGTATAAAAAGGTAGACAGAGTAACGTCTTGTTGTAATCACAGAGAGTTTTCCTAAACCTCTAGAAAAAAACTTAAGGGCAGGGTCTCTGAATTCCATCCCACAGAGTAAGGCATCTTTGCTGATTCTGGTTCCTTTACTTTCAGAGCTCATCAGTGAGTCTGCTACACTCTAATAGCTTATTTTAAAGCATATATGAAATCTTCGTAGGGGGAAATCAAAACTAAGTTTGGACAACGTCACGTGGTGAAGAGCATAGAAAGCTTTATTAGGTTGGGACGCATTTTCATTCTTATCAGTACAGGTTTTTCTCCAATCAGCTGGTCCGTTTCCAAGGAGAAAAAAATCTGAGTAATAAACCTGTAAAATGTCATTAAATCATTTCATTGTAAAGAAAGCCAACAACTGATAGTTTTGGCCAAAATTTGGTTAAAGTGATATTGTGGATCTATGTTTGGATATGTTGATATTCTAAGCATTTCTAATGGTTCTGGCACGACCTGCTGGAGATCTTGAGAAAAAAGAGTCTGGCCGAGTCTTCCAGTTTTTCTAGTTTGAGAGCTTTATTCTTTTTAGAGTCAGAATTTTTTATGCACTAACTCATGTGCGAAGTTGGATTATCAGGTATATATTCTTTTCCCTTTCTCCTTCAAAAATTCAGTTGCTTATTAAATTCTTACACATGTAATAACAACAACAAAATCCAACACAAATGAAGTTTCTTGGGGAAGCGGAAGGTCTTTGGAAAAGCTGAACTCTATCTCACATCTTTTTTCCACAATTCCCCAGGTCAGAAGTTTCTCTTTCTCGGCACTAAATCTTCCTTTTCTGAAAGTAACAAACTCTTAGCCTTGTCATAATAGAAGAGGCATTACAATACGAGACAGACACTACGTGACTCAAGTCTTATAAAGAGAGATGCTTGTTGTCTTGTCTGAAGCAGAATACAATGCTTCTACAGACTAGGCAAATCTGAATATGAATATTAGAGTATCAAAGTGGAACACATGGCCTCAAGAATTCTTACTATTCCCAGTATTTTCTATTTGGTGACTTGGATTTTAAAAATAAAATAATGCACCATTAGCTTGGGAAGGAGCTATAGAGAAAAAGGGATCAAACGTCCAATAGTTAACGATGAGAAATTGAGTTCCAGGTAAACTGAGTCTAGAACCAAGAAGTCTAATAGTTTCTTTTTCAAATTCTCCTAGTTTCTATGTTTGATCAGGGGTGTGTGTATACGCGTGCACTTGTGTGAGTGAATCCAAAGGGTGATTACTCCAAGACAGAAAGGAAACAAATGTCAGTCATCTATAACCAATATCCCACAGTCATTGTAGGGCATCATCTCAAAACCTAATAATGCAGAGTGATTATCGACTTAATAACTGCATGTTGTTTTTTGGAAATCATTGTGCAAGGTTGTTTCTTTAGCAATTACTCTATAGATTAAGTAAAGTTAGTAAGATTAATTTTTATAATTCTTGCCCCAAAATTCTTGTCCTACAGTTCAAATCTTAAGTATATAGAGTTTGATTTATTTTAACCATAATTATTTGATATTAAGGAAGGATATTTCAAAACTTAACACAATATTAACCCAGATATTAACACAATATCTGGGCTTTGTTATGGAATGCTCTGTGTGAATTTTCTGATATCAAGAATGGGAAAACTGCCAGGATTATCGCTTCTACATGGTGACTAAATGTAGAAAGCCTTTCTTTAATGTGGCAAATATTGAGAAATTTGGGTTTTTACAGTTTATGAAATTTCCTTGTAAAAAAAGAAGTGATTTTTTTTTTGTAAAATACCTTGAAAAAAGGAAAATTTCAAGTGATTGTCTATGAGTTTATTTCTATATTTCAGTGGTTATTCACCAGGAGCAATCCCTCCCACCCCCCAACAGGGACATTTAGCAATGTCTAGGGGCATTTTCGATTGTCATAATTTGGGTGAGGATGAGGTGAAGTGCTACTGGCATCTAGTAGATAGTAGCCAAGGATGCTGTTAAACTTTTTTACTATGCACAGGAAGACCCCTTTCCCCTTTCCTCAAAATGACATTTATCTGTCCCAAGGATCCATATTTCTGAGTTCGAGAAACTTGTTACAATGTATTGTAACAGCTCGTGTGCTTTTTGATAGCCTGGTGACTCTGATTTACACACTACCACATGACTGAAGCGCAGCACATGCTAAGCCCGTCTTTCCAACATTTTTCAAAGTAAATTCTACAGATCAGTGAGCGTAGTGTTAGGTAAGCCCTCTGTCTCCTGAATTCAAAGTATCTTTCTATGAGATCAGAATCCTTTTTCACAAACGCTGAAATTGTGTACACTTTGCAACTACAAAAAACATGACATAGAATTACTTACAGCAAAATAAAATGGCCGAACTCTTATTTCTTCTCTCACCCCATGTAAATATATGAGAATCAGCTGGCACTATCGCTAGCCTTTTAGTCATTAAAAACAATTAAACAAGAATAAGAACAAAACAGACTCCATTCTCCTCCTTGTCTTAAGCCTGTAAAACTGTAGTGCATTTGGGATAAAGTATTTTGCATTTTATGACCACTTTAGTTTACTATAGAAGAGAAATGTCAAACATCTTTATCTAATTTATTAAGTTGTACACTGTCCAGGTTTGGCTGATGATTGGAGCATATTTGCCCTTTCCCACATATTTCAATAGAAAAGGAACAGATGTATTTGCCTCCTTGTCGTATTCTGAAATGCTTGTGTGCCGTTGTTATGGTAGTATCATCTTCATAGGTCTGCATTGTGCTTGTTTCCATAGTAACCAGGAAGCCTTACAACTTCTTTAAAAGATGATCTGTTTTTTTTTTTCCAATGATTAGATTTCTTGCCTTTGTACTCTGTTTTTTGTTGTTGTTGTTAAATCCTTGTTTTGGGAATGAAAGCAAATAGAGGGATGAGAGGATGCCATACATATTAAATGATATGTATAGCTTCCCTTGGTGTTATATAGTTCTTCACTAAGATTATTTTTTAGTCAATGTGGTATAATGAACTACATAAAACATCTAGGTATCCAGCCCATTTGATACAATGAGCATTATCAATAATAATGCCTAAGGTCACTGAACAAATCCTGCATTTTTATAGATGAGAAAGACAAGGCTTGTCTTATATGGGGAAGGGAACTTGGCCAAATGCTTTTAAGTGGCAGAGCAGGGATTTGAACACATGCAGTCTATCAACAGATTCCATGCACTTAATCAGAGGTTAACAGTCTCTTACTGAAACATGGCAAGACAGACTACAGTTGATGGTGCAGGATTGTCCGTTTTCTTGAAGTCTTGAGGTTTCCTCATTGTCCCGCTAACTACCAAATTCAGCTCGCTGTTCTCTGTTCTCATTTGCATCTACATCTCTTCCGCATTTGACATTGTTGATGTTGATGAGCATCCCTCCGTTACTTGCTTTCCCTTCTTTAACCTTCTGACTTCGATCGCTTTCTCCAAGTCTTTTCTAACCAAAGTTCTATTATCACGCTTTATCCATATTAACCATTCTTCTGTGAAAACAGACAAATGAACAAAAAAACAAATTTCCAACTCCTTACCCCTATCTGCTTTTCCAGTCTCTGTTTCCATATTTCCAACTGACCAGTAGGTAACTTCGCTTGGGTTTTCTTCAGCGTCTTTAATTGAGCATGTTCATAGAAATAGAAATCGCCTTTACATAGAAACCAGCTTCTCTCCTTGACCTTCTTATATCTGTGAATAGCTCTTTGTTTTCCAGATGCCAGGTTCAAAACCTTTGTGTCTTCTCCAACTCCTCCTCATTTATTGTCTCTCCAGCCAATAAATTATTATCGAGTTACATGGAATCTAATTCTGTAATATTCTGCAATCAGTGCTCCCATGTCCATTCCCTTTGCCCACCCTGCCTAAACATGGAGACACTTTTCAATGGTTCTTCTTGCCTTTCAGCCCTCCATTCCAATCCATGTTATGTGCTTTTCTAATCATGTCACCTGCTTGCTCAGAAACCATCAAATGTTCCTGATTACATCCTGGGTTATGCATCTGGGCTCTTCTGACACCACGCAAATTAAACTACTTGTCATTCCCCAAATATGTCATATGGATTGCAGCCTCTGTGTCTTGACTCTTATAGACACACAGATTTCTGCCATTGAAATTCTCCATTTATTTTAAGTTCTGCCTCAAATATCACCTCATTCACAAAGCCCTTCTTAATTCCCATCCCTAAACTTTTGATCCTTACAGGTTTCCCATCATCTTCATGCTATTTTGAGGCTGTGTTATGCTACTTTTCCTGCTCTGTTTTTACAATTTTTGTTGATTTACCTTAGTCCTTGCTTCCTTTTAGCTTGTAAGTTTCCTGCAGGCGAGGACCTTGTAGTACACTTACCTCAGTACCTTCTCCACCCTGGCATCTGGGACTGTGCCTGAAACATAGTGGAACTCAGCCATTGCTTGTTGAAACACAGTGATGCTAGTGCAATGTTTAAGACTATACAGATGTAGAGAAATAGTTTCTGTGCTTCTATCCTCTGAAAGAGATTGTAGAGAATTGATATAATTTCTTTCTTAAATGTTTGGTAGGATTCACCAATGAACTCATCCAAGCCTGGTGCTTTCTGTTTTGTAAGTTTATTCATTATTGATTCAGTTTCTTAACAGACATGTACCTATTCAGATTGTCTATTTCTTTTTGTGTGTTTTGGAAAATTGTATTTTTCAAGGAATTGGTCTCTTTTATCTACATTATCAAATTTATGAGCATAGGGTTGTTCATAGTGTTCCTTTATTATCCCTTTAATGTCCATAGATGATATAGTGATGTCTTTTTCTTCATTTCTGATATTAGTAATTTGTGACTTCTCTCTTTTTTTCTTTATTAGTCTGGCTAGTGGCTTACTGATTTTATTGGGCTTTTCAAAGAAACAGCATTCATTTTATTGATTTTTCTCTTCTCTTACCCCAAACCTTACATCCATCCTGACTTCCTTTCTGGTATGGGTTGAAATATGTCCCCCCAAAATTCATATGTTGAAGTCCTCACCCAAGTACCTAAATAACCTTAATTGGACCTTTACAGGTGTAATTAAGTTAAAATAAGTTCATTAGTATTGGCTCTAATCCAATATAACAGGTGTCCTTATGAAAAGAGTGAAATTTGGGGACAGACACCCGCAGGGAAAATGCCATGCAATATGAAGATGACTATCTACAAGCTATGGAAAGAGGCCTGGAACAGATCCTTCCCTCACATCCCTAAGAAAGAACCACCTCTGCCACTTTGATTTCAGACTTCTGGTCTCCAGAACTGTGAGCCAATACATTTCTGTTGTTTAAGCCACCCAGTTAGTGGTGCTTTGTTATGGCAGCCCCAGGAAACTAACATACCTTCCTACCAGCAGAGATGCCACTGTCTGTCATCAGTAGCACCCCACAAATCTCTTTGCCCTGTCTACCTTTGTCATACTTGTCTGGAAGCCCACCCCTTCTTTACCATCCTGGTGAAATCTAATTCTTTGTCTACTCCAGGCCTGCGCTTATACAGCAAAATACATCCATACCTGCTGGTATCACGTGTAGTCCGGGTTGGCTAACCTCAGGTGGGCCCTTGGCTGCCATACTACATTTCCCTAGAGACCATTCATTCTTCCCAACATCCAAAATGACTGAACAGAACTTCTGTTCTCTTTAAATCTTCCAGCACCTCCTTCCCAACCATATTCTCTGATGATGACCTTAATGCTTATCTCACTGAGAAAATGGAAGCAATGGGAAGAGAACTTCTGTGTGCTCCCCACCGCATGCACCCACTCACTTAGCTGTAGGAAGGAACTCTGCCTTCTTTCTTGTATTATAGATGAACCATCCATGTTCTGTCTTTAGCCTGCTCCTCCCTTTGTACACCTGATCCATCCCTCCTTGCCTAGTCAAGGACATTGTTTCCGTAATTCTCCCTGGCATTTATGGGCTGAATTGAGTCCTTCCGAATTTATATGTGAAGTCCTAACCCCCAGTACCTCAGAATGTGACTGTGTTTGGAGATAGGGTCATTAAAGGGTCATTAAGTTAAAATGAGGTCATTAGGGTAGGCTGTAATCCAACATGACTGGTGTCTTTATAAGAGAAGATCAGGGCACAGATATGTACAAATGAAAGACCATGTGAAAGCAGGAGGGGAAAATGGCCATCTACAAACCAAGCAGAGAGGGCTCGGAGAAAACTGGTCCTACTGATACTTTAGAATTCTATCCTCCAGAACTGAGAGAAAATAAATTTTTGTTGTTTAAGCCTCCCAGTCTGTGGTGCTTCGTTATGGCAGCTCTAGCAGACTGATACAAGCCAACAAATATACTGTAATTTCTCTCACCTTAAACGACCCCACCTTTCCTTGATTCTTTACCCTCCCGCAGTCGCTTCCTCATTTCTCTGTTCTGTTGCAGAAGAACCTCGATCCTTCTGTGTTGGCTCTCCACTTTCTCTCCTCTGTTTCTCTTCTACCCCACTTTCTGATCTCTAAGCACTGAAGTGTCCCCAGGCTTAATCCTTGAACTTTCTGCTTTTCTCTCCATATTTACTCTCTATGAGAATCAATTGAGTCTTGTGGCTCTTAAACATCATTCATAAGCTGGCAACAGCTCATTTCCTCTTCATCCTGGATCTCTTCCTTGTACATGAGGGACATGACAAAAAGAGGAAAACTGCCTTCTGCTGTCAACTGTGTATCTAACTGCCCACTCAGTACGTCTGCTTGGAAGTCTCATAGCCACGTTGAACTTGATATGACCCAAACTGAACTCCTAATTTCCATCCTCCACCCATGGAAAACCCTAAATCCTCCTCTCTACTGTCTTCTGCATATCATGGATAGAGCTACGTTATATTTCCTATTGTCCATGTAAAAGACAGAGAAATGATACAAAAGCAAAAATCTTTAAAGTCATTCTCGAATCCTCGCATTCTCTCATGCTGCTCATCTTATCTATCAGTAAATCCTGTTCATTGCGCCTGTCAAATACTGCAATGCTGCCAAAATGTCCTGCTTCTGTCCTTGCATTTGCCACGACTCATCCCCTTCATTTTAACCTCAGTATAGAAAACAGAGTGATCCTTTAAAACCCTAAGTCAAATCACATAACTGCTTGCCTTAGATCTCTCCAACAGCTTCCTGTATCACTTGGAATAAAAGCTGGAGTCCTCTGAGGCTCTAAAATCTGTTCCCGCACTCCCTGAGTTCAGCACCTTTCTGCACGCATCGCTTCCCTTACTTCATCCTCACTCGCTCAGCTTCAGGCGTGCTGAGTTCCTTACAGTTTCTTAAAGATGCTGAACACTTTCTTACCTTGGGAGTCTTTGTACCTGCTAATCTCTGTCTGGAATGCTTTTCCCATAAGGAGATATAGCACTTAAACTGAGCTCGTAATAGGCCAAGTCTATGCTAAGTGCTTGGCAGATATGAATGCATTTCATCTTCTTTCAGATCTCTGCTCAATCTTTGCCTTTCCAGAAAGGCCCTCTCTGACTCCTTACACAAAAAAGCAACCCCCTCCCCATCTGCTTTCCACATCTCCCTGTTTGCTTTCCTGTGTTTCTTTCCATAACTTTTATTATTACCAGCCATGAGCTATATTTACTTTTTTTTCTTATTATATGTTTTCCTTCACTGGAACTATTATAAATTTCATGAAGCCAGGAACTTCATTTGTTCATTGCTTGTCGAATCACTGACTGACTGAATTTTATACTTGGTGCTACCTACAAACCAACCTGAAACCTGTACCCACAACACGGTCTCCTGGCTCTCTTCCATGGCCCTCGTATGGCCAGGGCCCTCGGGTCTTACGGGTGTGGAGGGGATGAATGGAGGTTTTTGAAAAAAACATTCAAGTCGTTTCTCTCAAAGAACTTTCTTATTAGGCTGGCAAAACTACTCTGATACACAAGACGCAGCAATGATTTTGCTGAGTGGGGTGCGGGACGGATCCTGGGGAGCACACAGTCAGGCACAGCTTCTGGAAGGAAGAGCATTCTGATCCTGGCCTTGAAGGATTTGGCAGGAATAAGATGTGAGCAGTGGCAGAGAGCTGGCGAGGAGGCCAGAGTTTCAAGAGAATACCTATTAAATTTTTGGTTGTAGTCACATATGCATTTAACCACTATTTGGTCCTAGCACAAAGATAAAGAATACATACATATACATGTTTATACAATAGCATATTAATTTGTTCAACATTTAGTAATTTTTAAAAACTAGCCATAGATTAACAATACTTTCCTGAGACAAATCACATCTAGTCTTACTAAATTTGTTATCTTGACTATAAAATAAACATAATAATACCCATCTCATCAGTCTGATATAAGAGTCACTGTAACCTAGTGGGTTCATATTCTGGTTCTGCTACTGTCTTTGGACTTTGTGTATGACTTTGGACGAGTAACTTAGCCTCTCTGTTATTATTACCTCACATGTGAAATGCAGGTAATAATAAGTACCTCACAGGATTGTTTTAAGAATTTAATGAATAAATAGATGTGAAGTGCTAGAGGCAAGGCTGAAGCATAGACAGGGCTTTGTAAAGGTTGGCTATCACTATTATTCCTAAGTGATTTATCACCTTGCACAGATGTAGGAGGAGTTTCAAGTGTGTAAGTGTGGGCATGTGCACTTTTTGACCTTGCTACAGAAGTGAATAGTGGTTGAACGTGTGGGCTCTGTAGCTATATTGTTCAGAATCAAATCGTGGATCCATACGTACCAAATCGTGGATCCATACGTACCAGCTGTGTGACCACTGGAAAATTATTCATCCTCTCCATTCCTAAATATTCTCACTCATTCGTAAAGTGAGAATAATAATACCTGTCTTATTGTGTCGTTTTGTGGCATAATTGCAATAATACATATAAAGCGCTTTTCCTAGTGACTTGGCAGAGTAAGCACTTAATGAATGTTCACTATTATTATTAGCTCTTATTTGTGATGAATCCATGTAACCGGGGACTTAATGTACCAGCTCTATTAATTCTTCAAGTTTTACAGCACAGTCTGACCTTGTGTGTCCCTTTTGGCTAGTAAAGTGGGTGGTGAGATGCTGAATAATAAGTCCCAGCCTCGGGTTTAGCTTATTCTGCCTCGTAACATGCAAACACTTAATACTAATCTGGATTTTTCCCACCCTGGCTAATCATTACTTCTCAAAAATGCTGACCAAATCTGAAAATAATCTCCAGTTCTGTCATTAATTTAAGAAGTAATGTTTCCAGTGTGGCTAGCCTTCTCAAACCGCTCTCCTAGTGAATTACATTCATTACTGTGGTGGGTATTCATTTTTGTTAAATTAATCTTTTAAGAGTGAGTAAAGACCGTAAGGGTTGGAATAGTTTTCCTCTCTGAGTGGGGATGCAGTTTAGAAATTCAACATGGCCCGGCCAGAAGAGCAGGGGTCTGTGGGATGGCAAGATGAGGGTTGTCATTGCTGTTATCTTTAGAGCAAATGAAGTTGTGTTACTTGATGTGATATCCTGATGTATCACTGCTTGTATAGAGTCTCTAGGATGCTTCTCTGAAAATGATGATGACCTTTGCCTGCTAACTGGCTCCCATTTGGTCTCTACTCTGAGATATGTGTGTGTGTGTGTGCGTGTGTGTGTGTGTGTGTGTGTGTGTGTAACTGATGACAAAGCAGCTTATCCCAAGAATGTCATTCACACTTGCCACATAAAATAGCTCTGTTTCTATAACTATACATTAATACCTAAACTAATCTATTTTTCTCAGAAACACATCTCTAGCAGTTGTGCTTACTTTTACATGTGGGGCCCCTCTGAGGAGGATTGGGAGCCCTGTGGACTGTGTGCTCTCCAGCTTTGAGAACACGCTGAGGCTCTTTGAGGACCACCTCCCATTGAGAGGGCATCTCTGCACTTCTGTGAGCAAAGAGGCATCGACTAGGAGAAAGGATGTTGGAAGTGATAGCAATTTCCAAAGCTGATGCCTCACTCAGTTTTCTGGCCTGGCAAGAGCCCCTGCTTTAAGTGGGATTCCCTTGGGGATGGGGAGGGATTCAATAAAGTTTGCCACTGGTTTCACTGGGTGAGAAGTCAGAGCATATTTAATTTGATTTAGAGAAGTAACTGAATCTGAGATTTCCTGTATTCAAGTATTATGAAAGAAAATCTACACACATATCACCTTTATAAGCCTGTAAAAAGGAAGGTGGTAACAATCAATGTAACCCACCATGGACCAGATGAGGTACTCATCGTGCAGTCTGTTCCAGTAAGTAATGAAGTCTGCTCCTCTTTTAGAGGGCGGATCTAGGCTTCTTTGTGTGATATATGCAGAAGAAAGCCTCTTAAATGGCTTTGAACCAGGAGAGCTGATACCAACTGTGAGGACACTGAATTTTAGCCTCTAAGTGAGAAGCACATGGTAAGAAAGCATTGTCTAAAGTGACAGCGAGGGTTAGGGCAGTGTTCTTCAGGTGAATCTTGAAGAATTTGCTTTAAGGAACTTCTTTCTCATACCAAGCTCAGGAAGCACAATTCTAGTTTTGTTTCTGTAGTCCACCAGAAAAATAAGGAAGTTGCAGATTTGAATAGAAAATGCAACATTCATCAGAGAATACTGAAAATCGCTTAAAGAAAAAGATTTAGTGAAAATAATGGGCTTTCCCAACTGTATTAGCATCCATTTAAATCACAAGCAATCTCTGGTCTAAAACCTTGACTTCCAGGGTTCCATGCTTTTTAAAAAAGAACCATTGACCCTTTTGGCAGTCTGGTGAAGCCATTGAACCCTTTCTCAGAGTGACATTTTAAAATGCATATTATAAAATACATAAATTAAAAAAGAAACGAAGAGTATTGAAAGAATTATCAAAGTATTAAGAAAAAAAAATTTGGGCTATGTTAACATTTTTGCTTCTTGGTTAAGCATCAGAGAACAATATTTAACAATGGGCCTAGGCATTATTTTGAAGTAGTTGTGAGCAAATGGTAAATTTTGAGAAATATGAAAATATCTGTGCTTTTTTTTTTTTTGGTGACCATACCAAAGGAGCTCTAATAATGAAAGGAAACACTAAATTTCAGCTAGAAATTAGTGAAAATAAACATTAATTTTTTTCCCCATTCAAATTACTGGATCTCTCAAATTTTATCAGATTAAGAAGATTCTGCTAGCATTTTGATGAAAGTGGATTAATCTATTATGATGTGTGTGTGTGTGTGTGTGTGTGTGTGTGTGTGTGTGTGTGCCTGTGTATGTTGTGTGATGTGTGAGATTTGTTCCAATTTAGGAAAAATTTCATGTTTTCTTGTATGTTTGGACTATTTATTTGCTGCCTCCTCTGAGCTGTTTCTTTGGGATTCTTAGAATTTTCATTGTTTCCAAATAAAACAATAGGTTATAAAATACCCCTATGAGGAAAGATTTTGGAGAGTGTATTGCTTCACAAAGAGAAGGCTGTGGTGAAACCCTTGAGTCTAGAGATGGTCCAGGCTTTTTCCTGGAGCTGTTGGATTTGGCGACAAGCTCAGCCACTCCGGAGTCAGAAGAAATGGAAGCAGTGATCCAGAACAAAAATGAAAAGAAATTTACAAAGGCCCCTGCCTGGGAGAAGGAATGGGGGTCAAGGGTCAGGCTACCAAAAAAGAAAAGACCTATGCCTTCTGATTTACTCACTTTTATGGAGGGCTGGATCTCTTCTGAGGTGATGCAGTTTCTTAACGAGAGCAAACGGCGGCATTAACAAGCTAAAATTTTGTTTTCATAAGATTTGTGTCTCAAAAGAACTGAATGTCTCTGAAGTTCCTGTGAGTAGCAGCCCTTCTTATTATTTTGTGTAGAGACCAAGCAACATGGACTTAGCTATTTTTTCCATAACAGCAATAGAATTCCACTGTGAACCTGCAGAAATACATAACAAGCTGCTGTCTAAGTTATCAGAGCAAGCCCTCTGCTTAGATATCTTTGTAAAGTATATTTCTCTATACTGTCTTTCATATCCATCCATCTACTTACTTACACATATGGATTTTTGTCTGGCGTATATACATTCTATTATTTTTGTCTATTACACTTGAATTTGATATTTTTAAGGGAAGGTTAGGGAATATAATTTTGGAAAAAGCAAATGTCAGATATTTTTAAATGATCAATGCTGTTTTAAAACAAAAGCAGGATACAGAGTGACCAATGCAGCTAAAGCACAGAATGAAAATAAATGTGCATGTGGGCACAAACATAAAAATCCCATAATGGTTCTTAGGGAAAAGGAGCTTTTAAATGTCTGAATAGTATAAGCTGGTGCCAGACACAGAGGTAAAATACAGGGCTCATGTTTAGTTTAGATTCTAGTCAGCACTTGTGTTCCCGAATTTTACGTACCATGCCCTATTGCAGTGTTTAAGCTGTTGATTGCAAGCAGTCTGGTATGAAGCATAAGCATCATTCAACCTCTCCAACAAACTTGTGGCCAAAAGAACCTGTACTTAGTAAAGACCTTGGAAGAGAACATAGTAGGGAGCCTCATCTTAGAGACACGTAGCAGTGATTCAAGATCATTGGAAGGAGATAAAGGCACTTGTTGGTCATCGAAGGTTCTTCCCTTTCAGGATGTGTGTGATACCAAGTCTCAGGGTTTGGGACTATAATTCCCTCCTCTTCTCAAGAAAATTATTTTCAGATAAAACGTCAGTTTTAAAAAGTCTATTATGGATGGGTCACTCAAGACATTTTATTTGGCGGAAAATAAATCGGTAGACAGTGAAGGTAACTTCATTTGATCTTCAAGTTCTCCATTTGAAAGATTAAGGTCCTTGTATTTCTTTAAGTCTGGAAATTCCATTTTTCACCTGTTAATTGGGATTGCGGGAAACAGAAACCTCCTTCCTTTTTTAATTTACCTCTCTTCATTTTGGATATCTGGATATTTTACTTTTTTAATGATTGTTTGCTTTAACCACAGAGTCATATGGTTGTACTAGTCTTTCAGAAAAAGTCTAGTGGGAATCTAATCCCAAATCAAGGTGTCTGCTTTTTTTTTTCCCCATATGGCAAAGTGAAGATTAAGCTGGCTCATGCTTCCTTCATAAACGGACTCAATACAACTTTTAATCAATATGTACAATATGCTTATATTAATTATTTAAAGGCTAGATCTTGCTGGAAAATGAGATAATTGTAATCTAGAAACAAAGTTTCCTTTATTGAACTTATTTATTGAACAACAGGAGGAAAAGAGAATTTTCTGATTCACAAAACATTTAAAGACTTCCAAATAGCATTTTTTCAGACATGATTTCAATAATATTCATTCTTTGGGAGCAAAATAAGTTGAGTACCAAAGATTATTCGCTCCACTTTCAGGACAGAAAAGCGTGGACCGAGGTAGAGATAGCATACTAACAAACAGCTTGGGGCTCAGTGGTGCTCAAAATGGGACACAAATTCCCCATCTTGGGCTATGCCACAAATCTGTTACATTTGTGAGATGTCCTTGCACTCACTTAAAAAACTCACGACACGTTCTCAGGGAAGACTTTGCAGTTCACATTTGGGTGGGTGGTTGACTTCTGGGCAACATGTGCTCAGCGTCCCTCGGCGTTATGGCCAATTTAATTTTTTATTAAGTCACTTAGTGATCTTGATAAAGCCATAATTCTAAGTGTGCTGTGGTGATTATTTCAGACATCTACCAGAAAAAAAAGGCTACTGCTGCTGATGTCGGATGAAGCTGGGCATGGTCCATTTAACTGCTCACCAGTGCTCAGAGAGCCAGTTGGACCGTGGATATGCCTCTGGGAAACTTTAATACTTTATTTTTTTCTCATATGATAAATAACGTACCCCTTTTCCCATTTACTTTGCATAATGTTTTTCACTTTCTGCTCTTATTTAAATTTTCACCTAAGTTACATTTTTGGGGGCGATGAAGTGGGATGGTCACACGCAGGGCTTCTTTACGTTGTCCACTATTGTCCTTAAAAACAAAAAAGATTTTTTTTTTAATTACTATCACAAAAGTGACACCTAATCATTGTAGAGGATTTAGGATATTCAGAGTTAACATTTTAGAGCTTATATACATTTACGTCTTTATATTCTCTATTTTAAAATAAATTTGAATCATAGTATGTGTACTGTTTTGAGACCTTTTATTATATGACAGTATAGTGTGAACATTTTTCCATGTCTTTAAATAGTTCTCTACAATATAAGTTTTAAAGGCTGCATAGTATTTTTTGTATGTAAGTTCCATTATTTAGACAATACTCACTTTTTGGATACTTATATAGATTTTGATTTTTAGATATTATAAACAGTGTTCCTATGGACATATTTGTAGACAGATCTTTGAGTGCATTCATACTGATTTCTTTAGAATAAGTTCCTAGAAGTACAAATGTTGAGCCAAAGGACAGAAACATTGTTAGCATTGTACGTGTGAGTTGTCAGATTGCCTTCCAGGAAAACCGGTACCAAGTCGCAGCTCTACCAGCCACATGCTCCTGGCCTTTCCTTTAGTCTAATTCCAACTGGTTTACTGATTCTTCCTTTTGACCTGATGCTTGTTCACAAAATTGCAACCCCAGGTTCCCAAATAAAGTGATAAATTTTCCCCTATTTTTCATGCTTTTTCCTGAATGCAGATATATCCTCGGAATCCTTCTCAACACAGAATTTTAGGCATAAAAAATACCTAACTGATTAGAATTGTCCCACAAGAGGAAACCTATTTGCTAACCCTGCTATATAGCTGAAATAAGATAGTAGATGGTTAGAGACCAGTCAACCGACGATGTCACATGTCACCCTCTACCATCCTGACTCGGCGGTACAAAGGGCAAGACAAGACTGGAGCAGGAGGCCAGCTTTAGTGGTTTTGTGCACACTAAGAGACCAGGCCTACTAATAAGGACAAGATCTCAGAGTACTGCTTATGGTCTTCCTTTCAGATTCAAGGTTTGGCAGCATGAGAATCTGTGGGATCAGACAGACAAATTTCTCAAGGCTTTGGCAGTTTCATCAGGCAAGTTCCTTGCTGTTAGCTAATAGAACACTTACCCAGGTTTAAGATGGCAGTGATTTGTAAAATCCAGGTTAAGCCACTGTCTCTTTTCCCTGTGTCTGAATTTTCTATTACAACTTGTCTAGAGGTGTTATAAGGAGCTGCTGTGGGGATTGCTAGCTTCTTGTAGGTCTGAGTGATTAGCACCAGGCTAAAGGCGAAGATTATCGATTCAGACATAAACCCTTATGAGTATAAGCCTTGAATGAGTATTTTTCGGCTGGTCCTTTCTTCTCTCCTGGCTGCTCACTAATCGCCTGGAGAACTAGACCCTTGAACCTCTGTACTGGACTCTCTGTCACTGAGCATGACCCCGTGGGACAGCTTCTCTGACCAGGCCTGAACATTTGAAAGCAAGAAGGGGTGAGGATATGAGAGGTGGTTTGTGATTTAGAACAAAATCAAAGCACTCTGAAAATGTTTTTAAGTGCCTTAGCCCTCCCTTTGTTAAGCATTTCTCAACGGAATTTTTTTTTTTTTTTATTGTGACAATGAAATGTTTCTTCTGCCAACCTTTTAAAAATCCTTTTAATTTTAATGGTTTGCCTTAATTAAAAAAAAAAAAAACTATACTCAAAAATTCAGAAAAAAAATAAAAGGCCTTGATACTTTGGACCTTCTTCGGCTAGATTGCTGGCAGACTTAATAAAAGCTTTTTTTAATCATGAAATATGCCAGGAAGAGGAGAATGTTTTTATTCCTAATTCAAATATTCTTCTTAAAAGAAAACATGGCTTCCCAGATAAGGTTTACCTCCTTACCTTCCTGTTAACTCTCCACTTTCTCATTGAGCTGTGGTCTGACCGCATGAGCGCTGAGGAGGACCTCGCGACGGGCGGAAGCCTGGCCTGTGCTCACCGTGACTGGCCCCTGCCCTCCCCTCCCCTTCCCTTCTTTCCCCATCTTGTCCTCCCATTCCTTTTGCTCTCCTCCTCCTATCCCCACTGACCTTTGTCTTTTATTCACTGGTTCTGCCACTTTTCACAGTGACTTAGCGTGGCTCTTGGTAATATTAAAGCTTAGTCATTAAAAACAAGCATGCAGTTTGTGTTCTGGGTATGCGTATGCATACGTGTGTGTTAATGGCATCATAGTTTCATAAGCGTGTTTCCTTCCTCACTTGCTCATGTCTGAGCGATGGGCTGTTGCCTGAGACTGGATTCTCCCACCTCTTCGAAATCAAACAACGGTGCCTTTAAGAGAAGTTTCACAGGGGACATTTGATATGCATGTTTTTGTACATCCCCAAGACTTATTTATTTTATATCTCAAAGTTCTACCTTTTGATTTCTTTCACCCATTTTGCCCTCCGCCCTTGCTACCCCCTCACTTCTGGCAACCGCCATTCTGTTCTCTGTGAGTTTAGTTTTTGTTTGTTTTGTATTTTATTTTCTTTAGATTCCACAGATAAATGAGGTCGTATGGTATTTGTCTTTCTCTGACTTATTTTACTTAGCATAATACTCTCAAGGTCCATCTATCTTTATGCAAATGAAAGTATTTGTGTCTTTTTTACAACTGAATAATATTCCACTGTGGAGATATATATATATATATATGTATATGCATGCACATATATATCATATATACATATATATATGTATCATATTTTCTTTATCCATTCATCCATGTATGAACACTTTCGATGCACATTTTTGTGTATTTTACCTTTATTCTTTGTTTTTATCTTTTCTGTCAACACACACACACACACACACACACACACACACACACACACACACCCAGACCAGCCCATTTTATAGCTCTAAGCAACATCTTTTTTGTGTGTGAATTTAGATCATTGTTGTGCTTGGTCTCTGATTCTAGTTCTCAATTCTGATTTGAGTTTATAGGCATCTGGGGATGGAGATAAAGGGGCGTGACAATGTTTATTTGCCCTGCTCACAATGCTTGTTTTTCTGATACCTAATGAATGAATTGGCTTTGGTTCAAACAAGGCCAATAGTTAGTGCGGTTGAAAGCCGGGCATGCTACCATATTGATGTGGGTGGGGATCATTTGTCCAGTAGTGTCAGTCACATGAAAGCCAATGTGTGTGTCAGCTGTCCTCTCTGCCACTGTTTACATGATTAGGAAAAAGAGAGAAATTTTCTAGAAAGAAAACCCCAATGAAGCGCCATTAACTGAGAAAGGAGTAGTTGGATATTTTTATTAGTTTGATTAGAATTGAGTTAAAGCTTGTATTTGTACTATCTGTGGAAGCAGATTGAACAAGAGAATGGTATACACAAGATGAAGAAAACATTTACTAAAAACATTTCAAACAGATTATTTCTTTTATAAATAATTGTTATGATATCCACAACAATGTTTATACAATCATCACGCTACAAAAACCTTATAGTAATAAAGTCAGATTTCTTTAAAATGTGACTAAAGCAATAATAAGCCTTAAATCTATATAAGGATAAAGTTAACAAATGTTTATTTAATACTTATTTGAATAAGATCATCTTATGTGGTATAGCAGATGTTATTATCCTCATATTCTAGTTGGAGTTAATTAACTTTATTTGCCATAGCAAGTAAACCCTGAAATCTCAGTGGTTTGACACAACCAAAGTGTCTTTCTTACTCAGTAAGCGTCTGATGGCAACTGGGTGACAATTCTCAGTCTTGCAGCTATGCCACATTGAACATGTGGAATGTGTGCCTCTAAGGCTTTTCAGCTAAGAAAGAAAGAGTTGGAAGAGGTACACTGGCTTGTACCTGCTTTGTCCTGGAGTGACCCAAGTCATATGGTTTCACATTCTGTTGGCTCAAATTAGTCACATGGCCTCAACCTAACTGCAGGGAGGTTGGAAGTGTGTCTGGAGAGCTCTACCTTTCTCTGGCACTCACACGTTTACAAATAAGAAAACTCTTAATAGTAAGTCACTGGTGCAAATTTACACAGATATTAATGGAGAAGCTGGGTCTTTACTCGGTCTTTTCACCCCAGTTCCAATGAACTGAAAAATGGCATTACTTTACATAACCTAATAGTGTAGATAGCTTCCTAATCAAACAGCCTCCCATTTAATCCTTAAGGCATTGAGACAGTTGTATTTGTGCACATTTGGGGGAAAATATAAGGAAGGACCCTGAGTATTCCTGTTATAACTCTATGTGGAATCCTGCTTTAATGATGATATTTAATCGTGACCACTTTGTAGGCTTGTTATGTTACCTCTAATCCCCATGTAGCCAGATCTGTGATGAGGCAGTGTGGTGAAAGACCATTGGTTTTGCTGCAAGATAGATCTCTGTGCACATCCCTGTATCACCACTTATGAGCTGTGCAATATTTTGAGCTGTGCAATATTTTGAGCAAGTTACTTAGCTTATATTACTTTCATTCTCTTCATCTATGTAATAACAATAACACTATCTACCATGTAGGCTTCTTAAAGATATAAATATAATATTTATAAAATGCCTGGAAATAGTAATACTTAATAAATGTCATTTTTTTATCCCTTAAAAAGTAGCAAGTTCAAGTTCATGAAGTAAGATATCTTAGATTTAGAGGATGAATGCAAATCAGCCTTAATGCAAAGAAATTTCATCAAAACTTTAAAAATATAACTATAATATACAATGGAAAAAAACCGCCCATGTCAACAATAAAAAGCCAAGTGAAAAATTCCAGAGAGATAGCCACTGGCTGGATTTGTGAGGTTAGACTGATGAAATATGGGCTAGTTTGTATTTCTTGAAGTTGATAAGGGTGGATTTTGATGGGCCATCTGGCACTGTTTTTTCTCTCCATAGCCTGATGTTTTTATGTCCGTGATTATCTCTGTTACACAAGGAGAAACAATGGGATGATAAAGTCTGATTGCAACAGCGACGAAAGTTCCATATGAAAGTCTGAAGCTGTTGCCAGTTGGCATAACCAGAGGAAATGATAGCTGGGTGAGGAAGGGTGGCCATTGAGATTTTGTGTGTTTGACTTGTAGGTCGTCTCCAGCTCCCCACCTAGCCCAAAGTCATTATCTCAGGAAGTTAAATTTCTCCTGTTTTTCTCGGGCAGTGAAAACCGTGCTGGATTTTAAGCACGCTATGCAGAGTGTGTCCATAACTGTAGGGAAAAAGTGTATGTTGACATGTGGAATCCAGTGGATACGAACACTTCCAGATTTCCCTGATTCCAATATTTTCAAAGTCCACATCTTAAGGTTAATGCAAATTCCTGTTGCAAAGTAGTTTTCACTTTATCCTTCCCGCCTCTGGAGGAGTCTGCTCTCCTTGGTTTGTTTTGTTATAAAGTGAACAGTGAAAACAGAATAGTGAGAACTGCATAGAAGTTGGAATTCAGCATCTCCCAGAAAGACTTTTCGTGAAAATTGGCAAGAGCAGATCTCAGATGTCTTGGGTTATTTGTTTCGGGTCTTATAACCCTTCTGATTGGAGGGGGTTGATATGCAATTGTCAAGGGGGCCTTCATCAGTGAAGTGTGGTATGGACTGGATATAAACTAATGGCTATAAATCCCAGAGCAGACAAAATGCTAAAGAGATAAATTGTTGCTTTTTGTTCACAGAACTTCTTCTTACAATTTTTAAAAAACAATTTTTTAAAGTTCTGATTTTTGTTAAGACCTATCCTGAACATTCTGGATATATGGGACAATAACATTTTGTGACTTAGGGTAGATTTTTGTTTATTTGTTTCATAACATTTCTCCTCTCAGGTATCAAATGACAGTCAACTTTCCAGTTTGATTTTTTTTGTTTTTTGAGCCCCAACTGTTTCTAGGCAGTATTTTTGACTTTGGAGACACAGAGACAAAAAGACAGAAGAGGCCTCTGCTCTCGTAGGGCTCATTCTGACACTCAGTCTAAACAGTGTAGGATCTGTGTCACATCTGTGTTTCATTAGGTCACTGGCCTCTTTCATGTCATTGGTCACTTCTACATGATTGATGGTTTCCTATTTCATTTTTTTAACCTTTATACCCATTTATTTCTTTACAGGCGGCCTAGAACTCACCTAGGACTTCTGAGTAAACACTTTCTATAATTACTGAAAAAGGAGGTCGTGGTAACCTTCCCAAGCTTTCTATGTCCCATAAAATACACTTTTAAATCTGGAGTTCCAATTTAGGGTTGGTAGAACCTGGAGATGATGAAGGCTCACTGACAATAACAAACTTCAGATTGGTTGTTCTGAGGATTATGCTATTAGGAGAAGTTTAAAATTTGGAAAATGGCTTGACAGAAAATAAAAATTACAATCAAAATGGATACAAGTTATCGAAGAGGACTTAACAAGAATATATTATTCAAGTTATGAAACTTGGAGATGGGAATTTGAGAGACCTCACGCCCTTCCAGTGCTCCAATGTACTTCTCTTCCAAGGTGTTGGGAGGCGTGATAAAGAGAAGAAAACCCTACAGGCTAAGAAAAATATTGCCTAGTGGTGCTGTAATTCAAAGCAGAGTTTTAAATCTTCTTTCTGAAAATTTCTTGGGTCTCTGAGCTACAGGCATAACCACAGGCTGTGAGTGTGGAGGTGCCTCCCAACACGAGGGCTGGGAATCCAGCACCTTTTAAGAAATAGTTTGTCAAAGCAAATACAATAGAAATCAAAGCAACTTTCTGTAGCTTCCATCTGTCTTAAGCTGCCTGTGAACTTGTGCCTGTGCGTTCTATGAGTTTAAGAACTCTTCACTGAATAAAATTGTAAACAGGAACTGGACAAAGTAGCTGAACAAGTAAGACATACATTTATCTCCTTCCACACTCCACATCCATTCCTCCTGGCTTCTCTATTTGTGTTAAAGGTGCTTCTCACTCTTTGGCCCCTTGGCATGGAGTCATCTATAAATTCTCTTTTTTCTTTGCTCCTAATATCCACCGGTTTCCTAAATTTTTAAAATTTATTTGCCAAGATGTCTTTTTTTCCCTGCTCTATTTACTCACTTTATTTCTATTTCTTAATGTCTCAATCACTCTTTTTACACTTCACTGTACTGAAGTTGCTTTTGTCAAGGTGAGGGCAGCCCCATAGTCCTGCCTTTAGCTTCTCAAATAAGCTAGGCTCTTCTTTCTCTAGGGCTGTGTGTGTGTGTGTGTGTGTGTGTGTGTGTGTGTGTGTGTGGCCATGTGCTCATGTACTCTGCGAGGTTCCTTCTCCCATTCTTTGTAGAGCTAACCCCTTTTCATCATTACATCTCAGCTTAAATGTTACCCCTTCAAAGATGCCTATCCCTGATTACATCTTCTCTAACTTTTTATTCTCTAATACAGCAGCCAGGTATCTTTATTTCTAGTATCATTTTTTTATAATTATTTACTTGTCTATTTTCCACTGTTTAGCAAGCAGACATTATGCTTGTTTCATTTACCACTGTGGACCGAGCACTTAGCAAAGGACCTGGAACAAATAGATGCTTAATAAACATTAATTTGATGACCAAATATCCCTTCCTTTCATTTTCGCTGACCGTTCTTATTTCTTGTCTGAATTATTGCTACAGCATCATTAACAGACTTACATTTCACCACTGCTAGATTAATATTCCCAGATTATAGCACTTTTAATAGTTATTTCTGCTCAAAAAAGTAACAAGGACTCTCCATTACTAGCGACTGAGATTGCTCAACCTGGTACTCAAGGACTGCCACAGCATCCATCTTTCTAGCCTCATTTCCCTACATTATCCTCATCCTCAAGTCCAACTGACAATTGCTAGTTCCCAAACACATCCTCAGCTTTCTTATTTCCATGCCTTGTGCTACTCTAGATCAATCACTAGACTGTTTCTCCCTTTCCCTCCTCCCTTTTAAGTCAAAATCTATAATGACCTTCTCAGTGCAAATTCTTCCTCAACCCCTTAAATGAATGTACAGTTCCCGCCCTGAAATCTCATAGCACATTGTTTGAGGCTGAATGCATTTCCATTCTTTACATTAAAATAATTGTTTGCTAAAGTCTAATATCCTTCATGACAGGGACTCTCTCTTACACACCTTTTTGTTCTCTACAATGCTGAGCACAATACTTTTCTATTAATACATTTTTATTTTTAAAACTTTACTCTTATTTATAAATAATAGTTTAATATTGATACCACTTTATTTTTATGAATATAAAGTAATTCATGTATATTATAGGATAAGGAAAGATAAAAAAATACAGAGAATAAGAAATAAAATCAACTGCTATTGCACCGCCTTCTAATCATTACATCTTAGCATTTTGTTGTATTCCCTTCTTACTCTTTTTTTCCCTATAAATAATAATTGTATTAACAGAGAGCAGACTGAATATAAAATTGTGTGTTTTGGAGGGATCAAATTTTAGTAGAAACTTTCTTTAGAATTCATGGTACTATGAATTTTCTAATGATAAATTCTCTTATTTTTCATTTAACTGAAAATGTTCTTATTTTGTTTCCATAATTGAAGAACAATTTTGCTGGATATAGAATTCTGGATCAATAAGTTTTTCTTTCATCACTTTAAAAATGTTCTACCCTCTCTTGACCTTTATAGTTTCTGACGAGAAGTCAGCCAACTATTGAATTGTTGTTCTTCTGTATAAAATGTTGTCATTTTTTTTCTTGCAGCTTTTCAGATTTACTCTTTATATTTGGCTTCTGCTTCTGACTTGGACTCCTGACTTCTGAGTCTGACTCTGATGTGTGGTTAGCTTTGTTGCTGTCCACAGAGCAGCTTGAACCTGTAAATTTAGATCTTTCATCAAATTTAGAAAATGTTTGGTTATTAGTTATTCAAAGTAATAAGTAATAGGTCCCTAAGACTCTGATCTTTCCCCCTCCCTCAGCCAATCCTTTCCTCCTCATCTTTGTATGTGAATTGGTTGGGAATCCAAGAAATGCTTGAGGAAAATACACTTTTAATTTCACATAGAAAACAGAATACGTGCTACAGGAATCAATAGGCACATAAGTATAGCAATAAGGAAAAAAGTATTTAGATAAATAAGGAGAGGTCTGTGAAGTGTTAAATGATTGTTTCATCACCAGAGAAATTAAAGGAAAAAATCTGATATCCATCTTATGGAGATATCTGCTAGCGCAGCATCCATTTGTGAGTTATTCCCATGCCCATTCTATTTAACTTGTGATAGACATTTTTTTTTATGGGGGAAAATTTCCAATAGGGGTATGTTTATTTGGAGGAAACTATAGTGATGAGTGAGAGATGAGGGTAAATTTGGAGATTCTGCCTTGTTTCACAGAGTTCAAAGAAAAGTCAAAAGAAAGTAAGCTAGGGGGTTCCAGTCTTGTTACCTAGAACAGAAAGGCAAAAACAATGTTGAAAGATGGTAAAATTTCTATGGAAGTCAAAGATTTTGTTCTCTCAAGATTTTATTTATATGTAATTGCTATTTCTCTACTTTCTTAGTTTTTAAGTAATCCTTATAGCTTTTCTCTTCTTTTAATATTTTATAAATCACATTTCATTAGTATGGCTCTTTTACTGTGTGTTTAGTTAATGGCAGGATAACAATGCTTTAAAATGTTTGAAGACAATTTTTGAATAATTCTCTAATAATACTCACATATAAACATTCACCCGCATAGGGTTAGCAATATGCACACACATACATGAAGGCATATATCTTAAGGGAAAATTGTCTCCTGTAAGTTTTTGAACAATTTTTGGTAACATTTTTAACTTTTAATTAAGTAGAGTAAATTGGTTATAGCATATAAATAAATAAATCTGTTTTCTACCCCCCAATCCATTACTGCTCAATTTAAATTTAAGAATTTCAAGATAAACTAATCAAGGGTAGTTTTTCTCAGATCAAACCAACCATCAAAACTCCTTTGAAAAGACATTTTTCTTTCTACTTTGAGAATAATTATTGATCTTTCATTTGTTGCTTTACTTGCGGGCTAATATGAGCATATGAGGGGCAGGGAAGCCTATGGAGTATGGCCATCTCATTGACACTAGAACCTGCAAGTGAAGTGCTGGGTCTCTTGAGTTGGTGCTCGACCCTGGGCAGCGGCTCTCTTTTCCACTGCTTAGAGTGCTGACCTCTGAAGCTGGGCGTGGCTGGAAATAGAGCCAACAAAAGAGGAATTTAGGCCCTCTAGGATCTTATGGTTAGTAGTTTGGTTTCCTTGAGAACTCTCACAACTTTAGCTCTTCAAGCTTTTTGTCATAGACTTGAAATAGGAAACAGAGGAGAGGGGTTGGCGAGGGGAGCAGCAGGGCTGGCGTCTTGATACCGACATGAGTATAAATCTCTTGCAGAGTCTCCAGTCAGTGGTTCTTGACCAGTCCCCTGGCTGTGGCTTGTGACTGTTGATTGCTAAAAATTCAGGGAAGGAAGAATGCTTAGATGGCGAGGTGTCCTAACTATGTGACTCCTCTAGTTAACTCAGGGGCAAGCAGGCCCCCTTCTTGGTGCTCCAGATCCCTTGCTATCTTAGCTGTTACAGGCTCCTTTTAGCACTTATTTTCCCAGACCTTAGGTCCTCTCCTTCTTGCTCAATCTATCTAATCTCAGGAAAGAATCCATCCAATATTTACTTTTATTGTTGTTGTTGTTAGGGAAAGGTGGTAGATCTGTTTTAAGACTTAGGTCTCACTGTAGAATGAAAGCCTTTGTTTCTATTAACCGAATCAAGAAGGAGGTGTTGGTGGGGAGCGAGAGGTTCACCTCATACATTTAGAGGATAAGGTGACATTAGACTGAGGATGTAATCTAACAAGTTTATGTATGAGTTATAAATCCCTAAAATGTGATCTTCTGAGGTGCTGGAGTTCCCAATGAAGTGCTAGATGAACTGAGTTGGGATTAATTAGTATCTTCCTGTGCAGAACAGAAAATCTCCATACAGCGTTTCTTGATTATCAGTTTCCTGTTTTATTCCTCTAATGAACTAGACATTCCTTGTTCAGAAGACACATAAACACTTTGCTAAGGAAATTCAATCTCTTAATGCCATTTCCAAGGAATGTTTATTGGTTGAGGCTGATTACCATCCATCCCAGAATTCTAGTTTGATAACAGGCTATCGAATTATATCAGTCTTGGAAATGTTCTTTCAGGTATTTGTATAACTAGTCCATTAATCTTGCTCCTCTTATCTCCTGCAACTGCAAATCCCAGCTTAATCTCAAATAGAGGCATTCATTCATTCATTCATTCATTCGAGCGTTCAGTATTTACTGGGTGTCAGCTCTTGTCTCTGTGCTAAACGCTGGGGGAACTGAGATGAGTAAAATCCCAGAATTTGGATTCTTTAGATATCATCTAATCAAGAGCAAGATAATCAGGATAAAACACCCCATGATGCATGGAAAATGGTTTTCTGGCTTAGAGAGGTGAGAATCTAAGAATAACTCTGTGTGCCAATTTCACAGACTCGGGCTTTTACAGCCTCCAAGTGCCATGGAGAGTCTGTTGCCTTTTAGTGCTTTTTGCTATTTGTGCTGCAGTTAACAAGGTCAACCTTTCTGGGAAATGCACAAGCAACCCAGGTGATCTCAAGTGCCCTTTTCCTGCCTCTCCAAACTCCCTCCACTCTTGCTTACCGATGTCTAGGATTTTGTTCATAGAAACCGAGGTCATTACATATTTTAGGGATGTTTAAAAATCCAAATTACTCCAGAGAGATAACATAGGTTTAAATCTATAAATGGTGTTAATAACTGAAATCTTTCCCTTTCTGGAAAAGAGAGGGAAGAGAAGGGGGCCGAAGGGCACTCGTAATTTGGGCGAAGGGTTTCTACTCAGAAAGAGAGAAGAAAAAATGTGATGTATTCACAGTTTGATTCCAGAGCTAGTGGCCTGTTAAATAGAATTGTAGTTAAGCTTGTGTTAATACGGCTAAATGCAGACTTCTACATATTTAAAATCCCCAGAGAGTTGTTCATTAGCATGTGAGCTAATGTTTATACTGAGCATCAAGGGAGTGCTTTGGAAAATATAAACATCCTGCTTTCCATATATATCGTTCTGAATATTGAAAATGCTCTGTAGCAGGAGTTTTTATTGTGGTTTTAAATGCTGTATTATCTTCATAGGAACTAGTGGAAAATAGTCTTATCTTATCCTTCTTGGTGTTTGTGAAACAAGCTTTCTTCCCTATAGCTCTCCTCTTCCCAGGAACTGTGTGCATGCGCATGCGTGTGTGCGCACACACACAAATTCAGAAGCAATAAGTCATGATTTCTGAACATCATTATTTAGGCTGTTTTCTTTCAAAATAATAAAATGTATTACACGTCCTTCTTGATAAAGAGAAAGCAGACACTCCAAAAGATAGAACATCTGCTGGAAGAATAATCTAAATTGAAAACTTGTGCAGACATAAGGAGCAAGGGAGAAAATATAGGAACAGGAAGTATGGCAAGATGTTAATGCTAAAAGCAGTTTTTCTTTTTCTTTTTTTTTCTTTTTACAAACATTATGCATGATAGAAAGTGCACAGATGAAATTTTTTTGGAACAAAAAAATAATAATAAAATAAAACCCAAGCCCTAATCTTACCTGAAGATTGACAGCAGTGCTTACTTGCTCTAGGCACAATTAATCTTGCATTATAGTCCCACTGAGTTTTCAGATCTTAAAAGATCTTAAAAGATCTTAAAAGATGGAAAGACCATATGCGCTGATCCTCTGAGGATTTATACTTTCTTTCAGGAACAGTAATTCTTACAGAAATCACTAAAATAATTAATCTCGTATAAGGAACGAAGGACCACTTGTTATTTATTTTCCACATTAATCACCTAAAGAAAGTTTCACGTTTTTCACCTGATTTAATATAGTCTCCTAAGTAACCAGTCCCATTCCCAATCCTTTTGGTAAGAGAAATTCTGCTTTGTGTTGGGGAGAGAAAATGAACTGGCAGAGAGATCTGTTACCTTGCAAGGCAGAGATGTTGTGAGGATCCAGCAAGATAAAAGTGTACTGAAAAATTCTAAAGTACATAAAGTGCAAGGCAAAATGTTGATGTCTGAGTAACGGCTCACAGATGCAGTGCAATACAGCATTGCACCCTCCTGCAAGCTGTGGGGGCCAGTGTTGGGTGGACGTCTTAGTTCTGGCTGCTATAACAAGAGACCATGGACTGGGTGGTTTAAACAGCAGTTATCTCTCACAGTCTGGAGACTGGAAGTCTGGGAGGAGAAGGCCAGTATGGTAGGGTTCTGGTGAGGGCCCTCATTCTGGTTATATCCTCGTATGGCCTTCCTTGGGATCTCTCTCTGTCTCTGTTCCCTGTCTCTCCCTCCCCCGCCCCTCCTTATCCACACCCCCTCCCTCCCTTCATCTCCCCATCCCTCTCTCACTCTCTGAGTCGAGAAAGAAATTTATGTCTCCTCCTCTTTTTCTAAGGGCACTAATCCTGTCATGACAGCCTCACCCTCATGCCCTCATCTAACCCCAATCACCTCCCAAGGGCCCCATCTCCTGACACCATCACATTGAAGGATATGGTTTCAACATATGAATTTTTAGGGGACACACACATTCAGTCCATAGTAGTGGTTAAATTAGGCAGCCACTGGTGTGGCATAATTTCAAAAGTGCCACGAGCTCTACCCACTTCCTCAACAATAGAACCACTGCTTCAGACTGAGATATTGGCTCCAGAAAGCTTCTGTTAAAAGGCCTTCCCTATACAGTAGAGGTAACAAATTTATTTATTTTATCAGACCAACTACCTCTCACCTACAAGACAGCTGGGCTGTGAATGAAGCAGAGGACAGATCATTTTTGAAGACGTGAGTGGGAGGGTAGGATGGAAAGTCTAGACATGATTTATCGTAGGCAGGACAAGTCTTTGGCAGTGTCACAGTGGGAGGTCTTGGTAATCGAGGAACAGCACTGGGCACTATGTCACTTGTGGGGAATAGGAGATGGAGGAGAAGGAATATGGAAAGTGAGGGACATGCTTAAGCCATATGTTACCTGCGACATAGTGTACCTGCAGCTTAATCCTATATGCCTGACCTCAGCTCATTTATCTCCAAACATGTCCATTCCCCTCATAAATGCACCCTTGTTTTCTGCCCAGCGCACAAACATCACGACCCATGTCTGAGAATGTTGGGAATTTTATTAGGTCCATAAAGTTTTAGCTGTGGTCTAGTCCACCAAGGCCAAAATAAATAAATAGAGAGAGTGTAAGGTTAACAATTTAAAAGAAAAAAAACCTGGCTTAAAGAAAGAAAAACTACTGAAGCTCTAAAATCACTTTGTCATAGTGGCTTTAGAGGGGATTTCTCCTTACCAACCAGAAATGCCATAATTTGCAAGCTGAGAAATTCCATAAAGTGCAAGCTGAGAAACTGCAGTCAAAATGCAGTCCACCAACTCACTTTTCAGATTTCTCTGAGAATATCAAAATGAGAGTGACAATCATACCTACCTCATAGGGATGTCTGAGCTATTATGTGGAGGGATCTTAGAGTGTTTGCTGCTGCTATTGTGTGTGTGCATGTGTGCACGCTTCTGTTCCATGGCTAGTATCTTAGAGAATTATTTTTGGAATGTAATGAATTAGAGTGAGTACTTCCACACACATTTGGTCTCTATCAGTGCAAATTCTCTTACTTGAAGTTCATGTGTCATTTTATGTGTTGCTTTATAAGGTAATTCAGATGGTCTTGACTCTTTGTTATCTTCTGGATATTACTGGTGTTAGAAAGCCTTCGAATCGACCTGGGCAGCCATGATGTAACACTTAGCCTGTCTTTCCTATTAGATGATAAAATATAAATAGAACAGATAGAGCCAAACAGAGCTAATGGAGGATGTGCCTCAGGTTGGGGCCTCAAAGGAAGGCTGGCCAGACGTAAAAGGGAGCACACAAACCACTGCACAGATTCTTGGATTCACACTCTGGGGGAGCAGGGAGCTCTGCAGGGCGGCCTTGGTCTAGCAGCATAGGGTTTTGGATACACAAAAGGCCCAGACAATCTCTCTGTACTTGCCGGCTGATAAAATTCCAGACTCTGGTCCCAGTGCCACCTGGACTTGTCTCAAATGTTGTATGCTCTGGGGACAAAGACCTTTGCCCTTTGAAATAGTCTTCAGTTAATCTTTAGATTGAATTGGGTAGCAAAGAGGTCACTCTAAGAACAGAAAAGAAAATACTTGTTTTCTGGGAAATAGTGATGGCTACAAGGAAATATGCATTTAAAGAATGAATATAGGACTCAAAGTCTTGACTTCTAAGGGATTCACAGTCTGAAGAAAAGAGACAGCACAAACTCAAAGAAAAATATGTGCACATGTGTATGTAGAAATATGAATTTCCTTTGAGGGTTAGAGGTCTATCTCGTGGCTAGGTGAGTTACCAAAGGTGTAACTGGGAGGGAAACCTGGAGAGTTGAGTCTGGAAAGAAATGATGAAAACAAACATTTTGTAGAATGCTTTGAAGGAGGGAAGGAGATCACGATCATTGGAAGAGAGGACTTCCTTGAGCATACAAGTTTCTGAGTTCCTTGTGTACAGAAATCGTATATCTTTCACTTTGGTATTCCTAGGACTTTGCATAGCATCTGGCACAAAGTATATCTCAAAAATGTTGGTTGAACTGAGCGTAATCAGTCAGGCTGCTGTGCAGAGAGGTGGACCGGAGTGAATGAGAATAAAGGCAAAGAGGGAAGATATGGCCATGAGCGATAGATAAGGAGTCTAGAGTGGACGTGGTGGGGGCACTGGGGATGGACAAAGAAAGCTGGAGACATGTTGTAGATTAGTGTTTCCAAGCCTATATTCTCAGGGTCAGCAAGTTCTCCCTAAGAATTTGAAAACGCTGCCTTTTCTTTTTCATCATCTGGATGACCACATTATAACTGAACCCTGCCGTGCGACTTAGGTGTTATGTTTTCTTTTATTTGTGGTTGAGTGTTGGCACCATGTAATTACCAAAATGATAGCATTTAACTTTTAAATATACTGGTAAGCATGTCTGGCTGCTATTAGGTTGACCACTTCTCATTTCAAAATCACAATAACCATTCCCCATCCATCACTGTTCAGTAGATGGTTGTTTATCCAGGAGTCTAAACACTGGAAGTGCCCAAAGAACAAAATTGTCCTAAGTGATGTTTAACATAATGGTTTAAAAAATCCCTTTATGGCAATAAAGAATGATTAGTTCTAGTTTGTTTGCTCTAGTGAATGGCCTGAGAATTCAGAGGCCCAGGTGGCCTGGGGCAAAAGGAATATGTAACTAGCCATAAATGGTCAATGTGGAGTTATACCATCTCTCTCTCTCTCTCTACTCTCTCTCTCTCTCTCTCTCTCTCTCTCCTCTCTCTCTCTCTCTCTCTCTCTCTCTCTCTCTCTCTCTCCTTCCTCCTCCCTCTCTCTTTTCCTCCTCTCTCCTCTCTCTCTCATAAGTTGGAATTATAGTGGTTCTGGGTTGTTCATGTATTGGCAGGTAACAACCAAGCTTTAAAGTATTAAATTGAAATTTGACAGGTATGTTTTATATATTCCATTTCTTAATTTAAATACTAGAAAGAAAAAACAACAAGAGGCATTCATGAAATATTGGGGTGGAACAAGTGTTTTTTCATACCTATGTACTTCTGGAGTTAAGGCTTCAGTAATATAGGGAATCCTGATCAAGCCATATGTTGTCAGGACATGTTAAGAAAAAAAAGATCCAGACCATGTTTATTAAATTATTTTAATCAGTTTTAAAGACAAAATTACTTATTCACAGTGAAATTTGCACTTGAAAGCAGCTTTCATAGAGCAAGATTTTGGTTTCCTATGTTGTTTACTATATTGGTGTATTGATTTGGTATGAAAGAAAATGAAATGATGTGGCAGAATAATGTGCTGTTTGGTTGTCGAGGGCTAATGAGAAAAGAACACTGTGGGTTTAGCGCGTGAGTGATGCAATTGTGCCCGACGATGTCCTCGTTCACGATGTGGAGGACACGTCTGCAGTTGCTGACACACAGAAGAAAGGTTTCAGGACCAGGTCATCGCATGGTAAACGGCAGCATATGCATGTTGACCTCAAATGACATTGCCCAGTAGCAGTAAGTCCTATATAGTCACGTTGTCAGTTGCATTTGGTTTTGACATATTAATATCATCTGGTTCTTTCCATCCTGGTTGCTCATATACTTTCACGTAAACCATGAGGGCAGGTATTTTTGCCAGTCTGGTTTATCGCTCTGTGTCCAGCACCTCTGACAGTGCCTGGCACCTCACAGACACTCAATAAAAACCATGTGGAATGATGACATTTGGATTTTATCGGTGGTATACTTTTGTTGTACTTAATTTGTAGATTTGTTTTTCTTTTATGATTGTATGAGAACTTGAAACTTAGTTCTGTGTCGCATACATTTAAATAAGATTAAAAATAGTTAAATTCAACAATGAGAGTCTGTGAAAATTCTTATTTTTGTAGATGTCTATCCTTCACTCCAATCTGTCCAACACGATAATGAAGTAGGAGTAGTCAAGTTACATGCTCTGTGCTTTGTGCGTTACAGAAGGAAGGAAGTAGAAAGAGGGACAGAGTAAAGGGAAAAGGAGAGAGATTAGAAGTGACACTAAGATTATGAACCTCAGGAACTGCCAGGAGAGTGACTCCATTACTGCCGCAGAGAGTTGAATAGGGGCCCCTTCCTTCCCCAAAGATGTGTGCACAGAACCCATGAATGTGACCTTATTTGGAATAAGCATCTTTGCTGTTGTAATGTAGATAAGGATCTCCAGATGAGAATATCCCGGATCGGGGTGGGCCCTAAATCCCATGACAGGTGTCTTTATAAGAGGTAGAAGGGAGAAGACACGGGGATGCACAGAGGGAAAAGCCATGCGGAGGCAGAGAGTGGAGTGGCTGGGCCTTGACCCACCAAGAAGTACCAGGTGTGGGCAGCCACTAGAAGCCAGAACGGAAGCTGGAACAGATTCTCCTTCGGAGCCTCCAGGAGGAACCAACCCTGCTGACACTTGAATTTCAGACTCCTGGCCTCCAGAGCTGTGAGAGAACAAATATCTGTTGTTTTAAGCCATCTAGTTTGTGGAAACTGTTACAGAAGCCCCAGGAAACTAATACGACTGTGGGATAGCAAGAGAAATAAAATAAACCTTTAGAACTGATGAAACATTTAAAAAATATTTTAAATATTTTGTTTTCTTACAGTTTATTTTTTAAAAGAAAAAAAAGTCCTGTTAATAATGTGTCTCCTAAATGGATTGACTTGAGAAAAAGGAAGCTCAACAGAAAGACCTTTAAAAACCACCTAACTCTGACAGTGTTATGTGCTGACAAGGCAGATTCTTGCGCTCAAGGCATTCTTTCTTTGACCAGTGACTCCATTACTGTCATACGTCCCGTCCTCTCTCACACTGAACACACACTGGCTTGTGTGTGCACACTCTCCAGTCAAGGTTCAACTTCCATTGTTCTTTTCCTACTTAAGATAAAGAAGGAAAGAAAGAAAAAGATAAAGAAAGGACAAAAGAAGAGGTGACTGTCTTGCTAAGAAAGTTATTTCAAATGATTGTTGCTGACATCAGAAACCAATGTCAGACACAATTCTAAGAGTCTTGTTGACTAGCATTATGATCTGTCCGTGGGCCTCATAACTGTTACATTTTCATGTGTTGTCCTGTAATCATTACTCTCTTTCTTCTTGTAAGGAATACTTTTCCACGTGGCTGTCCAGAAGGTAAAAGAGGAAAACAGTATTTTTTTTCTCTTTATATGTAGTTTAAAAACCCAGTTTAAAAATACTTTGTATCTGCACTGAATACATAAAATATCAAATAATCATTGAATAAGTGCCATAACCGTGAGGATTTATTCCTGGCAGGAAGATACATAAATTAGATCAGCATGGACCCTGCAATCTTCTGTGGAGAAACCTGTGCATTCCTTTTCTGTCACAATAGCTAGAAAAGGCATTTTATATTCTATATCCCAAATAAAGCCTTGGATTTAGAAACACTGGCATTTTCATCTGCTTAAATCAGAGTAGACTCTGAAGGGTGGAGAGGGGGTATTATTTTTCATTTCAACCATTCAAAAGAATTAACTTTCCAGAAGAACTTTTGTTCCTATAATAAACCTAAGTAGACCTATTTATTCCACTCAAAAAAAAAAAAAAAAAAAAAAAGAGAAAACGTGGAAGAGCCAACAATCTGTCAGCTCCGTAACAGTGGTTGACCAGGCTCTGGCGCTGAGCTCGTGTAAGGTTTTGCGGAGCCAGAGGACTTTCAGAGCAGAGGCGAATCTTATAGGGAAGCAACTCTGCGGCGAAAAAAACCTGAGTCCGACTGGGTGCTGATAATGTGTTCCGTAGTCAGGGAAGAAATGTTTCATCTCTGAACTGAATTTATCAGCTAGGATATTTTACAAAACAAGCTGCCATCTCCCCCATCCAGAGGAGATGGAGATCGTCTCCCAAAGAAAAAGCCCTCGGTAGAGGAGGAGTTTGACTGATGTTACTCACATGTTCCTGACAGTTGAGTGTGAGTTAATTTTAAAAACTGCACTAGGCTTCCCCGCAACCCAGCTTTATTGAGAGCTACTTGACCTAGAAGCTTGTGTGAGTTTAAGGTGTGCAGAATGACGATTTGATATATGCATCTGTTGTGAAATGATTACCACAGTGGCATCCGTTAGCACATTCGTCACCTCACAGTTATCTTTTTCTGCATGTTGTAAGAACACTTAAGATTTACCCTCTTAGCAACTTTCAAGTATATAATACAGTATTGTGAAGTACAATCACTATGCTGTACATTAGATCCCCAGAACTTATTAGATCTCCCAAAAGTTTGTGCCCTTTGACCAACATCTCCCCATTTCCTCCACACCCCAATCCCTGGAAAATACCATTCTACCCTCTGTTTCTATGAGTTTGGCTTTTTTAGATTCCACATATAAGTGAGGTCATTCAGTTTTTTCGTTCTCTGTCTGACTTATTTCACTCAGCATCATGCCCTCAAGGTTTATCCATGTTGTTACAAATGGCAGGATTTCCTTCTTTTTATGGCTGAATAAATATTTTATTGTAAAACTGAACTAGGTTTTGAATGGATTGGCAAACTTGACTCACTCTCGTGTTATGTTTCCATGTGTTGGGTTCGCACACAGTGAAGCCCCTGGACCAGAAAAAGAGGGGACCAGGGTCAAGTAGTGGAGACAACAGAGGCTTTGGAGACAGTTCCACATGGGCACAAATTATTTCTTTCTCTCTTACTAGTACTGTGACCTTAGGGAAAAGATTTAACCTACTTGACTCTCTATTCACTTAGTTAAGGATAACCACAGAGAATTCAGAGGGTTGATGCTGGGGGATTAAATAAGGTAACATGGGCCAAAAGCCTAGTATAGTGCCTGGCTCCAGGGAGGTCTTCTTCATGAAAGCACAACAACTAACTCATTTCTTCACATTTTAACCGAGTGAGCATCACTTAACCCTTCGTTAGTCTCACTTGTATAACTAGGTTCCTATGTCCTGACATGCTTAAATATTGCTTTATTTCTAGACTCAGTTAAGATCTGGTTAAGCTATAAGTAATAGAGGCCTGAAATATTGGCAGCTTAAACAAGATGGGAATTTATTTCTCTCCAGAAGAAGTCTGAAGGTAGACAGTGCAGATGGCTGTTCTGCTTATAAATCCTCAGGGACCCACGTAAATTTGGTTTCGTTTCTCTGTCATGCATCTTTCCATCCCAAGCTCCTTTATGATCCATGATGGCTGCTGTAGCTCCAGCCGTTATGTCTCCATTCCAGCTAACAGAAATGAAGGAAGAATAAAGAAAAAAATGGGCAAAGGGCATCATCCCCTACTCTCTTTTTACAAAACATAGAAACACTTTCATCACTCAGGCACAGGACCACTTCTGGCTGATAGTTTGGGGTGTGTCCAGTAACAGTTGTTACTATGGAAAAGAGCAAATGGTTATGGGGGACAACCTGTAGTCACAGCTCTGTATTAACGTGTATAGATGTTTTCCACCCCAAGCCCATACCAAGAGTTGCTTGTTTTCTGAACATGAACCCCATCTGCCAACTTGCTGCTCTTCTTGACCATCACTTTGATTGGCCATCCCAGTGGGCACAGGGACAGAAGGCTATAAACCACAGCTCCCTCCGCCCCCTCCCAGAACAATGGGCAGCAGAAGAGGAACAAGAGGTCCTAGTAAAAGAAGGGGAGACGGGGACCTGACAGACCAAATCAGCAGATATCAACTACATTCTTGGCCAATAGAAAGAGGAAGTCAGAGCTGAGAAATAGGAAAGTAAGAGAGTGAGTTTTAGAGACATACGTTGAGTCCTTTGGGGTCCTTGAGGCCAGCTCTACCCCGACCATCTTGGCTTTACAACTCCAGTAAGTCTTTCTTTTGCTTAAACGTGAGTTGCGTTTCTGTCATTGCAACCAAGAGACATGTGACAAATATATGCCTCTCCTTCAAAATCCATGAGTAGTGATCATAGACCTGGCTGTAATTCTGGGCTAAGTTAAAGTACTTTGGTTTTAAAACCAAGATTAAAAAGAGATTTAAAAAATTAAATCACTGTATATGTGCTAACTAAATTTAGCATTTAACATGTAAGCATAGTGAAGAAGTTTGAAGCATGGAGTGTCTTAGTACCCACCTGGGTCCCTCCACTTAACAGCATATGATTTTGGCAAATCACTTAATCTGTCAGTGTCTCAGAGAGATACTAATAAAACCTACCTTATAGGATTGTTCTGAGGATTAAATGAGTTAACTCTGGAAAAACACTTAAAATAGTGCTTGGCCCATAGCAGGCACTTCCTAGGCGTGGTGCTATTCTGGGTCCTTTGGTAAATCACTAATATTTTTTTTCTTTGAGGGTCTCAGGTGCAGATATTTAAATTAGTTGTACTCCTCTGTTCATGGCGAAGTTAATAGACATTTTGGGAAGCAACTGCTCTATAACTTATAAACTTAAGATTGCTAGGTTTTTAAAGATTGGGATTGCTTCAAACAGGGTAAATCTACACACTTAGAATTAAGATGTGGCACTGTTTCTCCAACAGCTATTTGCTAAAATCCTCAAATAAATCCAGTACTATAATGAGATATAGCTTTTGCAAACTATCTACTCCATCATTCAGTATTTTTCTCAGCAATATTTTCTAGAGGCTACTATTTGGAAAGCTGGGGCTGAGAAGTGTGGCAGGCCGGGCCTGGGACCTAAACAAGAGTGGGCCCGTTGCATTAGAATCGCAAAGGCAGCTGACTCCGCAGATGACAGAGCTTCAGAAATCATGAGGTATCAGGATTCCAAATCAGTGAAAGAGCTGGACCCTGGTGGGCACATATTAAGAATTAGGTTACATGAATGAAATCTGTATTCGAGCAGCGGACACTTTCTGAATCCCAATGAGGATGATGTGGACTGTGTAATATGTGCTGGAGTGAAAGAATCTCGGCGCATTTGGGGCAGGACCACTGGCTCTCGGTTACGTATGTGTAAAATTCTTAGGACTCTCTAGGGGAAAGAGAGCACAGAAACACACATTTAGATGTTAATAGTGCTACAAAGAATTGCAGACCCTGATCCAAAAAAGAACACCCTCTCTCCTCTGGGCCAGGCCGGTGTCTGCCTCACTGTGAGGAAAGGATTGTCTCAGCCCACAGCGAGAGTCTCTTATAAATCCTCAAAGCTGGTTGTTTCCAACTTCTAAAGACATCTTTCCTGTTCTGACACCTCTATATAGACAGACACTTTCCTCCAAGGCCAAATCGCAGAATGCTCGAGGCTGAGATGACGGCTGAGATCCTTTTCACTTCCTGTCTGATTCTGCACATGAGAGAAGAGAGGCTCAGAGGGGAAGAACCTGTTCGAGGTGGCACAGCCAACGGCAGGGTCGGGTTGAGGATCCAGGCCAGACCTGGGATCCTGAGATATTGCCAGTCATTATGAATTAAAGCAGAGAGGCGGTTTTTCTCTGTGAATTGATTTACATGTGACATACTAGCATTATTTGCAGATTCCATGGAATCAGTAAATCCTAGGGACAACCAGGAATTTGAGCCCCAGGGACAGTTCAACTGTGCAATCCCAGGACAGACCTGGTGCTATTGGATGACACTCCAAAGCCAGCCACATAACTGGCATGACAGTCTGACTTGTCACCACCGTGAGGAAGTCTTTGCAGAGAGCGGCCAGCTGGGAATTGTCACGCTTGTCATTAGAGCAGAGAGTAAAGCATTGTGTTAGGTAAACCCAGCCTGTTTCTAGTACCCTACACTGTCTGTAAAAGTCAGTGGTTGGTTACTAGCTTGTGACAGATAGTTACAGGAAAATGCCTTTTATAAAACAGTTGGCATCAGGTCTAGATTGTATTTCCATACCGAAATGTATTCTCTGAGCTAATAACATGTTGCTCGTGATTACCGCTGAGCTGATAGCACTGCCAAAGTTTAATCTTGAAATCCATTCCTATCATAAGCTTTTTGGCTCTCGACTGTGATGCAGGCAGGGATCTCATTACTAGCTGGTCTGCTAAAGGAAACATAGTCGAGGTGCCAGAGGCATAAGTCAAGAAAATAACTGAATTTTATCGTGTTCAGAGCTTGAGCAAACGTTGATAAGGAGAGCAGAAGTTCTCTCATAATAGCTGTTATTGAAACTGGCTTTTAAAAGGCGAAGTCTTGATTTTTAAATGTTTCTGACCTGTTTCCTTAATGTCGTCTTAATTTTCTACACACCATGAGCATGCTTTGTTTTCTTTCCACCCTTCTCTCTCGCCTTTCTTTAGTCCTTCCAAATTTCCTTTCACAATCTCTAGGTTGAAATTCAGGGTAGGGCCACATGCTCCCATATCTCCCAGCCACAAGGTGCTGTAGCGTTGGCGCTGCTGCCTGCGTGGGGTTTCCGCTGCAGGAGGCATGAGGTGCATGGTGGTGCCGTCATGAGAGATAGTTCCTGAAGCCTATCCTGGAACCATTGGGGGACCATCTGAGACCACCAGCAGTGGCCTCAGCCAGTGCTTGTGTACAAGAAAGGCTGCATGGTCTAGTGAGTGGAAATAACACTGTGCTCTAGGCAAGGTCAGCTGGGTTCTGGTCCTTGTGTCTGTGTGTTCCTGGGCAGATCACTCAGTTTCTCTGATCATCTTTTTTATTCATCTGTTAAGTAACAAGGTTGGACTACGTAATCTCTAATTCCTTTCCAGTTCCAATGTTTATTATTCCAGAGACTCAATTTGATCTAAGGCATATCCAATTCCATTTAATAAGACTCATGTTATGATGGGATTCCTCTTTATAGTCTCAAAACAAATAAAAAATAGATATTTGTTTTGGAGTTCCAGTAATTGAATGTGACTGCTCTTGGTGTAATTCCAGCATCAGGGAGCTTACTAAGCATTAATGGAGGAACAGAATGAGCTGAGGTCTCAATCTGACTTTTCAATTTAAATTAGAGATGATGGTTCATCTTCTACTTACATACCCTGAAAGTATCAGATAGCAAGAGTATAGTCAGAATTCCTTGCACATCAGTTATTCCCATGGCAGGTAGAGTTACACAATTCTTCAGTCAAGAGAATGTCACTATGGTAACCAGCAGGGGGCCCCTGCCCCAAATGTTCCCCCTGCTCATCCATTGTAAGGAGCTACAATCACTCTGAATCTCTATACGTCTCCGAGTAAATTCACACAGATGGGAATTATTGGACAGAACAATCACATTTATGGTCAAATACTAGTGAACTAAATGTGACCTCTCGTTTATGAAATGCTGAAAACAACAACAACAACAAAAAATGGTGCCCTCTGAAAATCTGATTCTCATAATCATCTGAACCAGAAGCTCTCAGCTTGGTTTGGGGACCCACTGATGAGTCTCCATCCATTTGGGATGTGTCAAAAATAAAATACGAAGATGCATTGTCATAGTGTAAAGTAATCCATCTGCAACATTTCATATAAAAAATTAAAACAGATTCAAGTCTATCTCTTTCATTGCATTCAGTGGAGGGAGGAAGGGGTTTGAATTACAGTTAGGGTACAGGGAACTGTGTGTTACTCTGGAGTGTCCATGAGATGGATTTTGCATATAAACTTATCTGATCTTGGCAGGAAAAAGTGTTGAAGATCTGCTGAATTAAAAGACTGTGAAAGAATCTCACATCAACTTAGACTGAGCAATCACCAGGGACTTGCCAAGTACTAACATTTACAAATATATCATTTTTTTTCTCTCACACGCTCAACTTTATTTCCTTTATATGTGTTAATTGCAGAGAAAATTAGCATATTTTGATAAATCTAAAAGTATTATTCCCAAATGCAGTAATAGTAACCTATCTCAAGGAGTTACTATGAAAATTAAATGAGTGAATATAAATGTAAAGCAGTTACAACAGTTCCTGGCCTAGAGCAAGCAAGGACTTATATGACTATTAGCTATGATAATTATCACGTATATTGGTATATATATCCCTTTTAATTTACTCTTCCAACTGTTCCTCCTCCAATATTTTCTGAGTAAGTGGCATTAACATTTTTTAAAAGTTACTCAGGCCAAAAATTTCATTCCTCTGTCTACTTCATGCTGTGAATCTAGTACATTTGATAATCCTGGTGATTCTACTTTTAATATACATCCAGAATTTAACGACTTCTCGTCAGCTCCATTACCACCACCCTTGTATAAATCATAAGCATCTCCTGCCTAAACTGGGGCCATGGCCTTTTACTCTTGTGCCCCGTACAGACTATCCCTATAGAGCAGCCAGAGTTCTCTGTCACTTTCCTGCTTGAAAACCTCCAATGGTTTCCAAAAGACCCTGGTCCTTGCTAGCTCACCCAGCTCATCACCCGCCAGCTCCCAGCCATGGGTCCTTCTTGCTGTGCCTTGAATGTGCCTACCATGCTTTACTCTGAGAGTCTGAATGAGGTGTCATCTCTCTTCCTGCAGATTTCTGTCCAAATGTATCTCCTCAGAGAATTCTTCCCTGATCACACTCTAATTCCGGACCCTGCTTTGTTCTTATTCATAGGACTTATCCTTCTCTGACATTATATTTATTTGTTTACTGACTTTCTCCCTGCCCTTCTACTCTGTAATCTGTATAAGGGTGGGAGCTGTGGAGGTTTTGTTCACTGCTGTTTCCCAGTGCCTGGAACAGTAAGAACATAGAAGTGCATCCTACATATTTGGTGAATGATGAATGAATGAACATCCTCTAGATCCATATATGTGTTATAAACTTTATCATACCATATATTGTTTTGTGACCCACTTTAGCATTCTGTGATGCATTGTGTGCATTTTTTGTCAGTAAATAGACCTTCACGAGATTATTCTTACTGGTGGCACAACAGATCTTTGTATGGTTCATGGATATACAATAGTTAATTGAAACAATGTCTTATTAATGGACCTTCAGACCGATTTCAAATTTTTCCTATTGTAAAAACTGCTGACACAAACATCTTTAGAAACATCCTTAAATATAACCACAGGATAAGTTGTTGGAAACGAAGTATGACTTCAGGTATGCTCCTTTCAGGGATTTTTATTGTAATACATAGGTAGCACCAGATAATCTTTTAGAGTACTTGTACTGATTTCGATCCCACCATCAATGTTGAGTCGACCTTTATTATCAGCCTTGGATTTTATATAGAAAGATTCTGGAGGCAGAGAGCAGGGTTTCGTTTATTGAACTTGAATAGCACCCAGGAAAAGTGAAATGCACTCATTTAAAATGCTTCTGTGGTGGCGAAGTGTGAAGATTGTGATGAAGACCATTTTGATTTGAAGCAAAAACGCACTCTGGGACTGTTGATTTGCAGAGCAGTGACAGACCTGAAGTCCAAACAGCATTGCAACAATGCTTCTCCCAATCACTGGGCAAAAAGTCTGTAAGACAAACTGTAAAGCCTATGTTTCTGCCCTAACATAGGATGGCTACAGCAATGTGCATTTGAGTAAGGAGGAAAGAGAGCTCTCCTGGGAAATATGGCAGGATTCCAAGAATTGCTGGAGCAAAGATGGTTGGACAACATTCTTGGACGTAAGAAAGGACCGGCAGTTCAGCCTAGGCTGCACGCCTTTCCCTATGATAGGCCGCCCCACGATCCAGTGCTGTTAAAATGAGAGCTGCGCATGCCGGGAACGAATGGTTTAAAGAAACATGCATTTCTGTGGTGCTCTATCTATCAGTCTTTATCGGACATTCAAGAGAATTGGGAATGGAGGTGGGTCACTCTGCCCTAGGAAGCTGACTCCAGGGAGGTCTCGCAGGTACCTGGTGTTGTGACAGATGCCTCCAAAGTGTTTAATACCCAGGGCTGAGAATACAAGCACTCTTCTGCTCTTGTAATTTTATGCAACTTTGAGTTCAAGAGAGAAGAGCCTGAAAATGTGATAGTCCAGAGTGCTGGTGTAGGCCCGTCAGGAACACCCGTGAACCAGTGATCAGGAAAGCAGGAAAGCCAAGGCCGGGTGGTCCTGGCTTCGTGGTCTCATGTGTGACCTTCCATGGAAATATTCCCTTGTTTCTTATGCCTGAATTCTATTCTTGTGGACTTGAGTTTCGTATTAACTGAGAATGAGGGGGACATTGGATCTGTGTTTCCTGCACCCCAGGTCCACAGCCCCCTCACCCTTGCTATTCATTCTGCACAGGGACCATGCTGGTGCCTTAGCTCCTCAATCCCTCTCTGCAGCCTCCTGTGCTCTTGAACTTGGCAACTGTGGCAGAGAATCTAGATAGGTTACCACCCTACTGCGGTCAGACACACTTTTCTAGATATTCTTTCCCCCTCTCTCTCATCCCGTAAAACATCTCTGTGAGTAATAAAGATAGCTGACTCCGAATTTTTCTGATCAACAACAGAATACAAGGTCGGCCAATGTTACTATAGCCATAAAGTTCTTAGGGAACACAGAGGATCTTTTGAAAATATTTTGTACTCTACCTTGCTATCTGTGTGCATGCTCTACAGCACTTCAGCCCCACGACAAGCCCTTTTCCCCTCGGAGTAATTTTAAATGGATCATTGCGGAAGCCCCAGAGGTAGGCCCAGTAGTTCTGACTCCATTGTGTGGAATAAGCATAGAGAAGCCACGGGAATGAACCACTTCTCCAAGATCCTTTGAAGCGCTTCCCTCTGCCTCCCAGGCCTTCTCCCAGGGCACTGGTTTTTGTACGTTATCCTCTCGCTCTTGGCCTCCAGTAAGTCCAACATCATGTGCTGGAGAGTTTATCCATTCACGCTTGGAGCTGGAGCCAGTGGGGGCAGGAGATATGCATCAGCTCTGTACCCCCAGCCTCCTGGACCTGCAGAGTGGAAATGGGGCTCTCCAAGACTCGGGGAGAGGGGCTGCACTGGGGGCACTGCTGTTTCCCCTTGGGGCCTCTGATTTTTATCTCCCTGATTTCATAGTATATTAATGACATTTCAGAAGTTCTGTGGGCTCCAAAATTGTTTCCACAGTTTCATTTTGTTATTAAAGTTTTAATTTTGCTGGGTTTTTTTTTTTTTGAGACTGAAATTGTTATTGTTCTGTAATTTAAAGTGTGTGACATTTCAGTATTAAAACCTGGGTCCGAGAGCTGTAAACGGACTCTTTGGGCCCCTTGAAGGAGAGCTGAATGGTCCCCTCTTATTTTGATGGACAGACCTTGTGTAGGTACATGCTTGGCAGGTCGAGGGAGGAGGGATTTGGGGGCTGGGCTCTGCTGGAAATTCTCCTAGGCTGATAAACCAGGCGAGACTTCTTTGGGGTCCTACCTGTTAAAGTCCATGGGTTTTGGTTGACCATGTCCTATGTGCCAAGCATAGTGGTAACAGGAATAAAACAATCTCTGTCCTCCAAAGAGTCAGAGTCGGGAGTTATATTGGAGGCTGGGGCCATACTGCAACTCTACCACTTACTGTTTGTATGACTTGGTTAAGCTACAATCTTGCCGAGCCTCAGTTTTCTCATCCGTAAAATGGCTTCACTTCTCCCCGAGTTGTGATGAGAGTCAGTTGTTACATTTGTCCATAGACTACCTGGGGCTCATACTCAGAAATATAAACAAATACCTGCAACCAAGTTCTTCATCTTTTAGAGACTTAGTCTCTCACCTGGAAAATAACTTCCTCTATTCCTCAGGGCTGTAATGAAGATCCATCACAGTGATTTCTGAAAATCTACTATGATACTAGCATGTAGTAGGTGCTCAATAAAAGTGATAATTTCTTTCATTTCAAAGACTTCCTGTGGCCCAGAGTTCTGATCGGGCATAGAGGGGTTCGAGGGGTATTTCGTCGGAACCTGAAGTGTCCCCACTTATGCTTTAATTTTATGTTAATTTTTAATACATTAAATCTGGGGCTTTCCAATAGATTCTATTTCCTGCTTCTCTCTTTTAAATGTTTGCCAAAGTAATATGTGTCCATAACTAAGAAAAAATATGAGTAGCATGACTTAAAACAAAATAGCAGTCCCCTACCTTCCTATCCTAAGTCATATGCCCCAGAGGAAGCTGCTTCATTTCTTTTAACTTTATTTCTTTGCATTTAGCTCTATGTTTCTAAATAATATAACGATACTCTGACTTCTCATTATAATTTTTGACTTTTCTTATGAAAGGTCAAAATTGAACTCTCTTACACACACTACTTCTCTCCAGCCCCCATCCTCCCAATGCAGTTAAATCATAATTATTTGTTAAATTAGTTCTCAATGTTTGCATTTTGGGGACAATGTAAATATTGCTCGCAGCTCACTATGATTATATTTCTTTTCTTGTACAGCTTTTTGTTTTTCTTAGAATTCAAATTGTCTTTTCTTTTTTTTAATCTGCTTAGTGTTACGTTCTTATACTAGTTTCCACATTCTTTAGAACAAGATTTCAAAAATTGGTTCTATTTTTTTCCCCCTTAGAGACTTCGTTTTCAGAGTATTTCATTTTCCTGCTCCAATCTGAACTTAAGGACTTTGAAGGCCTGCCACATAGCTGCTGACCTGGGTATCCCCTTTTTTGTTATTCGAGAAATTCTTTTGGCATCTCTTTCTGACACTGTAGTCCTCATTTTCTGGATGTCTAGCATTCCTTTATCTCTGTTTCCTCTCTTGTTTTTAAGGAACACATCCTCCGGTAGCTTTCTGACATAAGGTACATAAAAAGTAAATTTTTTGACACCTTGAATGTTAGAAAAATTTTATTGTACACTTACATTGATTTATATCAATATATTTGGCTGCTTATAAAATTCTAGATTGAAAATATTTTAAAATTTGGAATATTAATACTATTGCTCCAGTATCTTCTAGATTTGAGGGTACTTTTGGAAAATCCAAGTCCATGCTGATTCTTGGCCCTGTTTTTTCTGCCTGGGATTTCTTAGGATTTTTTCTCTATTCTCAATACTAAAAAACCTCATAGTTGTTTGCCTTAGTGTGGTTTGTTTTTCATTTACTGCCCTGAGCAGTTGGTGGGCCATTCTGTTTGGAAATTCATGGCCTTTAGTTCTGGAAAAGTTTCCTATATTATCTGATTTTTTACTTTTGTCTGTTTACTTGGTGTTCTTTTTGGAGCTTCTGTTAGTCAGAGGTCAGACTTTCTGAATCAATTCTCTATTTACAAAAATCTCTTCTATTTTCTGTGTGTGTATATATACATACATACACACATATTCTACTTCTTTTAAAATTCTTTTCTCAACTTCACATTATTGTTTCCTATTTAATTCTTATTTTGCATTCATATTTTGAATTCCCAAGAGTTTTTTCTTGTTCTCTGAATGATTCTTCTTTTTAAAAATACCGTGTTTTTGCTATTTTTATTCAAGGTGTCAATATATTCTTTTATCTCCGAGGATTTTAGATTGAGGATTATGTTTCTTTCTGTCCCAGTCTGGTCTCTGCTTCATCGTTTTGGTTTGTTCATTTTGGTCTCTTCTTTTCACGTATCTGGTGGTCACTGACTGTGCTGAGATAGGAGTAAAGCAGTGTTCAAACTAGAGGTGTACTTAGCGTATTTGACACCCAGATCAGATCAATTCATACATATAAACGTCTATATATCTTGTCTATCTTACCTAATCTATCACAAAAATTATTTTCAGTAGTGATGATGAAAATATCACTTTCTTGATTAGTTCTTTATTTGAAAACAAAACAAAAAACCAGAATAAATTTCAATTTTAGAGATGTTGATCAAGTATTTAATATATCTACTAAATTTTGCAATTGCCAAACAAAACTATTATTCTTCACAGTTCTCTGTGTCATTGCTTTACATTTTAAATATAAATGAAAATTCTGAGTGGTTACTTAGAGTGACAAACTTTAGTAATTCAGAGTTTTCTGTCTTACAATTACTGTGGTGTCATTGTTTATTTTTGAATCTTCTGTTTAAGCACAAGAATACATAGCACCACAGAGACTGGAGACACAAACTGAGCTGAAGCAAACTTGAATGATTTGAACCTTTGAACTTACTCTTGATATGAACACATATAGCTGACTTTGTGTTAATGGAGGATTGACTGAAAAATGGAGAGTTTTCCAAATTAAATTCCAGGTAGAGACTGAAAACATGCTAATTTGAAGTTTATGTACATATTATTGATATTCCACAGTAGCCACAGCAATTGCTTGGAACTTAGATGTAGAAAAGGTTTTTTTGGGGGGGTGGCGGGAAGGAATATTTTGTCACTGATGTTGGTTAGAATTGCTGCATAATTGTGCATAAAAATAAATAATAAAAACCAAACCAACTTTTAGGCAATTTAATTATTGGTTTTAAATTCTCTGCAATTGATCCTTTATTGCTCACACCTTGGCTAACAGCTCCCAACCCAGCCCTTGCTACCCAGCTAGTGATAGGGTTTTCACTCGTGTTCCACAGATGTCAATTTTTTAAAAAAATAAAGTATTATTGACATACAATATTATATTTGTTTCAGGTGTGCATCTTATGATCACCACGATAAGTCTAGTAACCATATGTCACCATACAAAGTTTTTTTTTATAGACTATATTCCCTGGACTGTACATTATATCCCTGTGATATTTATTTTACAGCTGGAAGATTATATCTCTTATTCCTCTTTACCCTTTTCACCCATCCCCTTTCTTGGGCAACACAGATGTCAATTTCTTTAGGTCTTTTCTCTAGTGTTAGTCAGTTCCTCTGGGGTATAAATATGGCTGCCAGCATTTTGAGAGCTGACTGAGGAAAGAGGGCCAGATAGTCGTGTTTGATAGGTAGACTCACTACCTACCAGGGCTTTTTGACAGGGGGCTTCCCTCCCACACTCTGCTAGGTCTGTTAACCTACTTTTCTGGCTTAGTTTTTCATAAAGTAAACCTTCCATCTGCTTCTAGGATGGAGGCTTTTTTTGCCATAGTCTCATGGAAGTATAGGTAGAGGAAGACCTGTATGCTCCCTAAATAAGCTTTCGATCGGTTTCCTCTGTCTTTAGTCCCAATCCTCAATTCTGTTTTCAGAGATACTGGTATGCTAATACTTGGCCATCTTTGGAATTTTGCAGCCAAAAGCTTCTTGATTTTTATTCGTTTGCTTGGTGTTCCCCTTCATAGTCATTTTAGGTCCTCACTTTCTCTACTCGGTTGTCAGTTAGCATTAAATAATTTGCTTTCCATCTTCTGTTGGCTGCATCTCTTTTTCAGCATTATTCTCTATCGTGACCTCTTTGTCTTCGTAGGTTTATGTCACTTAAAATTCTTTTTAGTGGCGTTTTGGGATGGAATAAAAATAAATGCATTGTTTCATTTATTTTATTTAATTAGAAGTTTCCTTAGTATTCTAATTATTATTTTTATGTAATTATAGACATTGACATTTTAGGGAGCAGAGTGTAAAACTTAAGTTAATTTTTTGATGAAACAAAATTTCAAGGATATTTTGAACCCAAGTCGTGCCGCCTCTTACTCTGTCACCAGATCCCGAAGGGAATGTGTTCACTCTGTTACTAGGGCTATTTTCGTAGACAAGTTTGAGAATCTGTTATGAGATAAATCAATTTAGATAAAGGCTTTGAGAACCAGGTCCTCAGTTGAGAAGGAATCCACGATATCCTCCAGCAGGTCAGAAAAATCCCTCCTCTAGTTTACCAACCAGAAGGTCATGCTTTGCAAAAACATATGTTTTCCACCAAACATCACATGAAACATCACAATACAAAATGATCAGAGTAATAAAAGGATGGAAATAGCCTTCTAACTAAATTCATACGATCCCTGGTTTATATGAATCCTGAACCCGGTTTGTAGATCACAGAGTAAAGAGCTCAATTGTGGGGCAGTCTGTAGAAATCCATTTGCTTTTCTTGTCCTATAAGTCTGGACCCTAAGTAAGTGTTTTTGTTTGCTTATTTTAATTGATAATAAGCAGTGTTGTCAAGGACCCAAAGAAATTGGAACTCAAATAACTACTGTTGGAATATTTATTGGATGTGGTTCTTGGTTGTAAACAACATCATTAACTCTGACTATTTCAATCAAAACAAAGGAATTTATTAAATGATATTAAGTATCTTACAAATTACCTTTCTAGGGCAATGTGAAATGCTTGTGAAATGCCCAGAGGAAGAAACAAGGAAACATTTATCAGTTGGCTCTTATCCTCCATCAGTCAAGTTTTGCTCATAGGGTATTAACTGCCTTGCACTGTGGGATTGCATGTGTATGAGTATAGAGTAAGTTCCTGTGGGTTCTCAGAAAAGCTCTGTGTAGGGAATATCAAGAGGAGGTCTGTGCCAACTTGTTTTTGCAGAAAGATTTGGGGTTGGAGGGAGGTTGAGAATGAGGTATAAAGGGAAAAGCTTTGGGGGAAGTTGGGAATGTAACTGATATTGAGAGGGAAAATAATAAAAAAGACTTTTAAGAAACATTACTATGAGTTATAAATCAGTTCTCTTTGGCATTTCTTTAACATATTCAAGAAAATGTTGGAAGTGCTTTTAATTACTTATAGTTATTGGACTCTATTTACTTGAATGCTATAACTTGCAGAGACTGAACCCTGTGGGGCTGTAGTTTATAAACAGTTGTTGACAGTACAATGTATTCTTCAGTTCTTGAGAACTAGTCTCTTTAGTAAGAATACCATGTTCACGTTCAGTCTCAGTGGATTTCTGATGTGAACTTTCTAACAGCTCTCAACCAACTGAATTGTATTACAAGCAAGATAGCTTTATAAAGGTCTCTGGAGATTAACTCAAGCTATATCATTTGAGTATGAGCCATGCAGAAAGCCAGCTTAATGAGCATTTAAACGATTGGATGCTTGTACCATTTTTTTCTTTTTCTGACAATTCAGGAAGTATCCATGGGACACTAGATTCTTAGGGAAAAATCACAAAAAAAGAAGGAAGATGTGAACAGGAAGATTTGGAGAATTTAACATTTATCTAATGGCATTTGCAGGCCTAGATCTAAAGAGCTAACTTTCTATTTTGATCACCCAAAGCATCATTTCACAAAATTGCCAGAAGGAGAACACATGGACTCAGTGACTCAGGAAGCTGGAATCTCTCTTTCTCTGGAGAGACCTCAAAAGTAGGTCTACACATAATAATGATGAGAGAACTAGGGACTCAGACTGCTTGTGGGATCAGGAAGGTATCCAAGTCCAGAGCAGGCAAGTCTAGAAGGATCAGGAAGGAATTGAAGGTCATGGTAGATAATGAGCTGACCCCAGAAAAATCAGACCAAACAGGAGTGACTAGACAAAAGGATCAAAACAGAAAACATCTGGACCTTAAGAGGTTGTATAATTCTAGGACGTGGCATTGGCCAGGAGAAATAATTGTAAGTTAGAATTTTGGAGTAATACATTATTCACCACTTATTGGCTATATGACTTTGGACAACTCATTTACTGTCTACAAGCCTCATACTTTCATTGCAAAGTGGGAATAGTAAGGCTTACTTTCTCGTAAGGGTTAACGTCTATGAAATGCCTGGTATCGTTCCTGATAGGTGCTCCAAAATTATATAATTATTTCTAAGACTGAAGTTCTTTAACAGCGAAATACCTTACTCCTGTCTCCATGTGCTCCACTCTAACCTAATGCTGCTGCAGAGGTAAATTAAAGCTACTACCACTTCCCCTTCCCCTGACCTCCTCCACACTCATCACACACCTCTGGTCCTACTCTGCTAAACTCAAATAAAACATTTAGAAGCCAATGATGGCATCCACATAGATGCAGCTGAGTTTGAATTTTCTTATTGACCTTTACTGTTAGATTGACCAGGGCAATGAAGGACCTCAAAATCATGTCATGTGAGGCACAATGGAAAGAACCAGGGAAATTTAGCTTGGAGCAGAAATGATAAAATGAGAGGAAGAAAGATAGCTCATAAAATATTTGGTTCAATTTTAATCTATTCTGGGGAAATAATGGTATCTCTGCCCCCGGGTAGCCACTTATGGGGGATTAGAAGAGGGAATCCTCATGCTGAGAAAGCGGACGACTCCAAGAAGCTCCAAGTTCTCCTGATTCTGAAGAGTCCATGGCTTTTGGAAGCACAAGCTGGCCCATGGCGTGTGTGTGGCATGGGTGAAGTTTCCAGGTTCTATACGGAGCAGCTTCTGGCACCATTCAGGCTCCAGGCATGGGCCATACATTAAAAATTATCTCTTGGCATGTAAAGCTGGGGCCTCAGAACCCTCATTACAATAATTTTGTCAAAGATCTCTTGATACATTTCCATTCTTCTTTTTCACCATTTGGCAATTACACGCTACAGAAAGTGTACACAGAAGGGGCTTGTTTTGGTTACCATGTGGCCGGGTAGGAGGGAGCTACGGCTGGTGGCTGATTCTCTGGGGTGACTGGGCATGGGTTATGGGAATGGAGGATGAAGTCCCTCATCAGTTTCCACAGCACTGCCTCACTAGCACCCTGGAGCCTGTGAATAGTGTTTAAATCAATGGTCAAAGTGAAGAGGGAAGCTTAGTCCTCATTACTCCCCAGGACTAATTGACCTCTTCTGAAAAGGTGCATTCTTGATCTGGTGAGACTCTTCCTCATCCGGAAAGGCCAGTGAAGCAAAAAGATCTAACGTGAAAGGGCGGGGGTGAAGGGTCAAGGGTGGCATTGAAGGAAGAGAAAGGTGCAGAGCATTCACTAAATCATTTCCACCCGAAGAGAGGAGAACAAAGGCATCACCGTCCTGGGAGCATTTGTTAAGAACTCAAACAGATCAAGCGCTGTACAGAGTCTGCTGACCTTTTCCTGCCCTGGAGACTCTCAGTTTTGTCATTCTGATGAATCTCTAAGTTGTGTTCACTAGGAGTATCTCTGATAGCAAGTATGTGATTAACATAAAACGTCCTTTGACAGAAATGCATGAAATGGAGTCAAGCGCAATGTCACTCAAAACATGACATTTAGTTTTAATGGTTTCCATCCTCCATCTTAGTTATTAAGAAAGACATATGAAAGAAAGTAAGAGAAAAAATATAGAGAGGGGAGGTAAATAATAATTTTGAAATTAAGTTACAATAAACAAAATGCAAATATGAAGTTTGATTCCTTTTTGAATTGTCTATTGGTGATGTAAAGCTCAGGCATTCATGCCACCACCCCCAGAACCAAAACATTTACTTAATGTGTAGGAATCGAACCTCAGAGAAGTCATGCTGAATATTCAATTCGATGCCTCCCACAGAGTGTATATATAAAGATACAGAGCATTATAAGCACATCTCTTTCCAAATAAAAACAATAATGTTGCCACTTGTTGTCAGCCAAGTGATTTTATCAGCATCATGGTAATAATATCAAAATGAATCAGAGTAGAATTCATTTTAGAAGCATTGTGACTCTATCAGTCTACAATCTGATGGATATTTTGCCTGCAGGCTGTCCAGTAAATCTTACATCTCTAGTCTTATAACTTATTCCCAAGTCTTTCTCACCCTTTTCTTAGGAGAACGTTTGTTTCTAAAAATTTTCAGAGCTGGCATTCTATGGTTGCACTGTCTAATTCAGTAGTCAATAGACACATGTGGTTATTTAAATTTAAACTTTAAAAAAGTAAATAAAATTAAAATTTAGTTTCTTAGTCACACTAGTCACATTTCAAATGCTTAGTAGCCACATATGGCTAGTGACTACCTTATTGGCTATCACAGATATAATGCATGGCCATCACCATAGAAAATCCTATTGACAGCACTGATCTATAGAAATGTATTTGAATGTATTTTCTCATCATGAGGAAAGTCTGTTCTCACGAAATAGCCAGAGAAAGTTAAAATTTAATATAGGCATTTAATTTCAATTTCTCTTTTGGAAAGTATTAATCATTGAATAAGGATTGTTCCTCCCATGATTCTTAGTTATGGTAACAAAGAACCCTAAACTAAAACCACTTTGGTCATTAAAGGAATCATACCTGTCATTGTAAATAGCATACTCTTCTCGTTACTCAGAAGAAAAAATTCCCATGGCTGTGACATTTTATTTTTTTTGACTCTTAATGGCCATTTGAAAATCAACTTTCATTTTTCTTCAATTGTAAAATTCTACCAAACAGACATGACAGTTCTTTCAACTTTCAAGAGCTGAAGGAAGAGCAAACATGTCGAGATCAGATCTTATAATTTCTTCTCACATCTCTGATCATAATGAAAATCCCCTTGAAAATGGGTCTCCTGGTTTATTATGTAAAACCAGCATTACTTCGAGGCCCCAAATCGCAGAAAGACGTTATAAGAAAACAAAACTGCAGGCCAATATCTCCCATAAACAAAAAACAAAAATTCTTTGAAAAATAGTAAATTGAATGCAGTAATATATAAAAATGATAATACATACATCATGACCAAATGGGGTTTATCTCAGGATGCAAGGTTGGTTTGATGTTTGAAAATCAATGTAATTCAGTAACCTAGAAAACGGAAACCATATGATTATCTTGATAGATGTGGGGAAAACATTTAACAAAATTTAACATTGATTCATGATATAAACATTTAGCAAACTGGAAATAGAAAAAAGTTTCCCCAAACTGGTAAAGGACACCTGTGAAAATTCTATAGCTGATATATTTAATCGTAAAAGACTGAATACTTTCCCCCAAGATTGTTAAGGCAAGGATGTCTGCTCTCCCTACTCCTATCCAACGGTATACTGGAGGTTCTAGTCAGTGCAACATGAGACTCTCTGAGTTGCTAATATATGGCATGGATTTACCAGCCTGAACAGCAAGCCTTTGCCTTCACTTTAGAATCAGGATGGCCAGGCTCTTTTAGTAGTTACTGGGTCCTGATTTCCTGAAATCATTCAAACTCTTAGGAAGTTTGGAGTCCTGTGCACAGGCCTGAGGGGGCATGCTCTCCACAGGTGGAGGTAGCCATCAGGAGGAGTCATCCTTAGGCTATGGCAAGTAGGGCTAATGCCCCAGGACCCATGATTTGACAATGGGGTGTGAGTTGGTCACCCAGTAGAGAAACTGTTGAGGGTGGGAGGTGGCCGACACACTGGACCACTGGCCTCCTAAGCATGATAAAAGCCCCATTCATAGAAATGCTTAGTAAATGCCAGATCGTATGCCTCACTTAACTGATCCTTCCAATAACCTGTTGGTTTTAAGATTTGTTTCCATTTTACCTATGTAGAAACTGAGGCTCAGAGGGGTTGGATAACTTGCCCATGGTCACACAGTTAATAAGCGGTGGAGCCAGGATTTAAACATGGCCCTGTCTGGCTTTTGTTACTTGGCAGCAAGGGCAGTTACTGCTCCTCCCCTATTTCGTATCAAGGTCGCGCTTTCACCGTGTTCCACACTCTCCCCCTTACTTTTTTCTTGAAGATGCTCTTGATATTCATTTCAACTTGTCTTCACCTGAATAAACTTGTTGGAAATGAAGTTCAGCAATTGTCTATCATATCTTCTTCTAGGGTGGAACTGGGGCTTGGGCACAAGTCCAGGTCAACCGGTTATGTGTGAGATAGTGTATGAGTGTGTAATTTGCCTTGGCCTTCACACTCATTTCTGTCTACCCTTAGAACAGTGCAGGCCCCATGGAATCCAGAAGTGAGTCTGTCCAGACTTCTCTTCTTCTGTAGGTAGTAACTCCGACCGTCCACTTCTACTGAGACCTCACTACTCCCAGGACAGCGTTCACTGCCAATAGGCATCGGCCTTTCTTTGTCTCTAGGTCTTGGAGCCAAGGTCCTGGTTGTATATTTCATACAGGCTCTTGTGATTCTTTCTTAAAGATCCAAATTCACTCTGCCATGTAATACAGGCCCAGGTGAACCCTGCTAGCCAATGGGAGCTAAGAGATGTCACCTTAATTGTCATGACCATTTTTCACCTTTTCCCTTTCTTTAGAGTGAATCGTGGTGTCATCTTAGAACTCTTATATTTTTTTCTTGACCTCTTCATTTGAAGCAAGTCTTGTATAAGTAATTCATTTTTTTCCTCTCATCTTCACAGTGACATTTGCAACAAGCATACCCAATAGAAAAGAGCAAGATGTTTCCGAGTTGCCCGCACCTGCCCCCTTTTTTGATCCAGTTGCCTCTGTGCAGTGCCCATCCCCACGGCTCCCAAGTGCACCGTTGCCACAGGCTGCCCCTGTTTGGACTTCCCACCTCGGCTATTCTCACTGACTAGATCTAGTGTCCCCTTCAGCTCAGAAGTTCTCCAGCCTCAGTCAGTTTCCCTGGCCTTCTCCACTTCCTTCAGTGTCCCATTCTGGCAAAGCAACAAAGGGTAACATTGAAATAAAACAACGAATCGATCCCTGCTAATGGTGTATTTGGCTAATAGATCCCTTTATCGTTTATACATGTTTTCAACAGACTGCATCACACACAATGTATGCTGCTTTCCAGAGCAGCAGAATCATGTCGCCAAGGTCATGAAGACGGGTCAAAATCCTGACAAATAAGAATGGTCTTGGTTAAGGGAAAGCCAGAGGTTGGGAGGCTTTCCCATTGTATAGCAGCTCTTTGCTAAGCAGCTCCCAATATGGAATGCTTACTCAAAGATCAGCCAAAGTTTGCCAGGTTTTGATACGATTGTAAGTAGAGATATGAATATTGCAATGGAGGAATGCAGGAATTAAATAAGGCACTTAGATCAAATATTTTACTTTCTATTCAGTTCCCAGAACCAAATAGATGCTCTGCTATCCACTGTGTTTTCACGCCTCCCTGCACTGCAAACGCTTTCGTTCAGAACCGTACCATGTGTTCCTCGCCACTGGGCCATAGGGGATTGTCTCACACGCCGTTCTGTATCGAGTACATCTGCCCCGTCTCCTTCCACTGGATAGTACTTTCCTTCAAAGGCAGAACCAATTTCATTCATTCTGAAAGAAGGTGGTAGAGTCTAGTGGCTCCGATCCTAGGTTCCGGTGCCAGAATGCCAGGTTCAGTCTTGCTAACCACTTCCTAGCTGTGTGCCTGGGCAAGTTTCCCAACCTCCTGCGTAAAATGAGGATAATGACAGGATTTAACATGCTTGGGGACCTGTGAGGATTAAATGAGGTTCAGGTAAAAGGCTCAGAGATGTCTCTGTGGATGCTGTCGTGTAATGCATGTTAGCTTTACGGCCATTGCCAACCCACAGCAGGGCCAGGCGCACCATGGAACCCAGAGACGTTCTTTTCCTGGTGCATCTGCTAAAACACAAACTCTAACCTTCCCTGAATTCACATTCTTTTTTTCTCTGCACTGCGTTATAAAACTCAATGTAGCTGGAAAAGAATTTATCAACTTTTAAAACCCTTCCATGTAGGTATGGAAATGTGTCACAATAAGACAAGTTCAACTTTTTGTGAAGAACAAAATACCGGCAAGAGTCAACTTAATTTAAATCCAGTGAAAATCCTCTGTAGGCTACAGGGAATTCCTCAGTCTCCTCGCATTCTAATGCGGGGGTCAGCTTTCTGTGTGCCATGTTGCGGGGAGGCCAGACCATCCCACACATGGCTCTTGACAGGCCGCCCAGACCTTCACCACGGCTTAGGCAGGATGGATGTCGGGTGGAGAGAGGGGGCTTAGAGTAAAATCGTGAGCCGTTAACAGTCTTTGTCCCATC
>NW_024346667.1:5170458-5204657 GCF_902729225.1 Pteropus medius | reverse complement strand
GAAGGTTTTTCTAGGGTAAGTTTCTCTGGACTGTGTCAACATGACTCTCATGCTCCGTATGTTGTGATCTCAACACTGCACGAGAGATGCCAGCGAAATGCAATCGAACCCAGGTCCCTGTGGCAATGCTTCTCATAGGTGATTTTGTTTTTCAAATTGATGGAAACATAACAAGCTAAGAATTCCCCAGCCCACCCGGAACTGAAATCTAGCATACTCGAGATTTAAAAACTTGCTCTAAAATAAGTGAATTTTAATTTCTTTACCTTCTATTCTCCTTTCTTGCCCTCCTCCCCCGCCCCTCCTCTTCTTTCCCTGCTCCCCTCTCCTCTTCCTCCTTCTTATTTCCACGAAAGGAGAAAATTTTTAATGTTGCTTACGATTTTCGATCTTGCTTAATCAAAGAATAAGATAGTTTTGAAAGTTCTGCTTTGGTGCTTTCATTTTGAGAAATAAAGTTTGGCATATATGCCCCCTTATTCAGTGTACTTGTGAAATGCAGAGACCGACTACCAGTGGGCATTGCCTGTATGCACAAACATAGTCATCACCATTGCAATATAGCAGGTACCATGGAGAACAGAGCAATGAACCATTTCTTCATATGAAAAGAAAATACAACCCAAGCAAAAAGCCCAAAATAACGCCACTTCACTTTTGAGCACTCTTGCAAAGAGCTACTTACCCCAGGGCCAGGACTAATTGGTGCCAGGTGCCTCACGGAGATGCCAATTTTATGCATTTCCCACTCTCTTTGTGGGAGGATGAGTTAATAACACAACCTTGTCTGGTGCATATTTGAATCTCGTTTCTGAGGCTCTATCCAAAGATGGCAGCCTTCCTCTTTGCGAATAAATAAATCACACTGAAAATTAAAAAAAGGATCTCAGTGATCAATGCCTGCCTCAACTGAAAAACACTAATAAGCCCAGTATGCTTAGGGATGATATTCTATTACAAAGACTATCAGAGTTAGTAGGTTGGTGGTTTTCAAACTTGTTATTATAGGATTCTATTTTCCAAATAAAATCTTACCTTGAACCTTAATATATAAAAGAGATGGAGTAGAGCTGCTTTAGTTATCCTGGGGGTGGGCTTGGGATGTCCAGGGTGCCGCACATTTGGCTTCCTCCTTGGCCCCCACCGTAGTCCGCCCGCCCCTTGCACTGCCACTGAACCATTGCTCCTCAACAGGAAGCAAACATTTACACTATTTTGATTAAGACTGTAAAGCCATGGATTGAAATAACCTAGTTAGAGCCATCACAGCCCTTCGGGGCGTCTCTTTTTCCTGTAGATCCAGTATTTGAGGCTCTGAAAACAAAAATATTTTGTAGCAGGAGATTTGGTTTGCTTCACATGCCTGTGCTATTAATAGGAGAAGTTGGATAGTCAAGGACCCTACCATCCTGCCACCCGGCCCCTGCCTTCCAGAGCTGTCTTTCTTGTCTCTCCTAGTCTCTCTGTGTGAAGATCTAGAGAAGCAGAGGGTGTGTGCGTTGTAGAGAAGGAGCTGAGTCGGTGTGTAACCGGGAGGTCTCCTGAGTGTGCTAAAGACCAGATGAAGGCAGATTTGAGGATCCCAGGATTTCTGGCGATTTTTCATCTCCTCCAGGAGCTCGGCATATCCCTTTGGGCATCTTTGTCCAGGGAAGGCCTTGTAAAGAAGATGGGCTCTGAGTCAGCACTTACAGAATGATCCCGAGCCCTGGGCTGCCTTTATGTCCCTCCTCTGCAGGCTCTGAGAGTTGCCCATGAAGTCAGTCCCTCTCCTGCCACAACCCTCTCTTCTCCACCTCACTGCCCCTAAGACTCTCCAGCTCGGCCTCTATCAGACCTGTTTTTTCCATGCCAGTACCCAGGCTGCTGACAGCAATTAGAGAAAGCCACACAGCCCTGCACATAGATGGCGCCACTTCACGTAGCCAGCCTCGAACCGCAGCTGGGCACTTAGCTCTCCCTAGTAGCCTTCTGTTTGCTATTCCTTTCCTCTCTCTCCAGAAGGATTTCCAAACTTTCTCCACTGTCCTTAAACATTTCCTACTTATTGCACCACCCCTGCCCTCCCAACCCACACACATTCCTATAGTGAGAGGGAATTGATCCCCCTTCCAGTATTCCTCAAAGGGTTAAATAGAATCATCGAATAGGAAAGTCATTATTTTGAAGAGTTTACCTAAAATGAGATGGGGAAGAGAATGTCACAAAAAAAAAGAGAATGTACCAAAGCAGAGAGAGGGCCCCTCCGAGGGGAAGGAGGCCAAGTGTAAAGTCTCCAGCACCCCAAGTTTCCCTTTATCCCACCCTTTCTTTAGGTCTTGCTTGTCTGGATGGTTCAAGGACACCCAAGCCCTTCTCCCCGACTGCCCAGCAGTGACAAGATTCTGGCCGGCATGCCCACAGGATGAATCTCCATTATTCCTCAGCTGATCCGTTTTAGACTCAAGATGGCTGTGGTCAGACCTAGTTTTCCATTGAAATTCAATTAACGATGTTTTTTTCTGGGCCATGTTCCCTGGGGCCTATTTAGATGCATGCTGAGTGGCTAGCTTTTTGGCAATTTTTCAGCTCTACCAACTTCTCTCCGTTTGGACATAGCACTTAGCCACGGAAATGTGTACGCAGAATCGGATGCATGAGAAAGAGCTAGCATTTGACTCCTTGAACAAAGTCTTTATGTATACAGGGACATAGGGAGCGAAGGCCTCTTTCCTGCTCCTCAGTGGATGACCAGTCAGCACTGGTGGGAGCCACCTTAGCCTTCCCGAAGGGGCGGTGCTCCAGGCTAATGGGTATCCGCTGTGAGTTTGGGAGGTGCACATGCATTTACTTAAAGCAAGGTGGACCCTGCCAATTTGTTCGGATTCCCTGCCAGTTGGCAGCGAGGCCCAGTCCTCTCTGAGGAGAGCCAAAGAGAGCGGAAGGCCCGGCCTGGGGTTCTGGCCCCAAGAGCGAGCAGTAGCTTTCATGTATGGAGCGTCTGAGCGAAAACGAGCCAAGATAGGCCTGGCCCCTCACAATTCACTTCGCGGTTTCCTGCCAGGGACTGTAAGTTTTTTCCAAGGGAAAACTTCGCATTTGTTTTTGGTATTTTTATCGTGCGTGTGTGCGTGCGTGTTTGCTCTTAGTGCTAAGTGTATGTTTTCATGGAAAAGAACTGGCAGAAGCATTCCCTCCTTTTCTCACTTTGCGTACTTGACCCTGTGACCTTGTGTTCTCCTGAAGCCTCCTCCATGCAATCTCTTCAGTCTCCTTCCTGTACGATGATTTCCCCTGGACTATACCCTGGACGTTTTTATGTCAACAGACTGGAATGTTTCTCTCCTCCCTGGGAGAAGCTCCTTTGGTCTTAGTGAATTCAGAGGTGTAGGAATTCATAAGAATCAGGGAGCCTGCCTCAAGTTGCCTCCTATTAATAAGGAGAAGAGGTAAGAACATCTCCCTGCAGTGTTCCAGGAGGGAGAGTGGCAGGTTCCCTTTTCCTGCCAAAGCCACGCAGAGGCTCACAGAGCCACACGCACACCTGCTGTGGTGGAGGCCCCGAGTAGAAACATCAGAGCTGCATTGGCACTCCTGCTCGCCTGCACTGGATCACTTTTCCTCATAAGAATCTGGCAAAGTAGGATTATCAGTCCCACTTGACAGATAAGGAAAACAAGCTTTGGACAAGTCAATTGCTCTCATCAAAGCCACACATTTTAGTGGATGGCGGAGATGTAACAGTTAGCCTTGCTTTATTTTGAGTTGAGTGGTATCGTAAGGTTATACCAGATTTCAGTATCTCTTGGGAACCCTGAAACGACCAGCTCTTAAGGCTGATTTTATCCAAAGCAGAAGAGTGCTTAATCTGATGGGAGGCAGCACCGGGAAGCTCCAGCACTACAGCTGTGAAGTTCTATCATTACAGTCATTTAACGGGTTGTCTCCAGCTACGGTTAAGATATCTTTGTGTGTATAATCCTCTTTGGCAGTCATTTACATCTAACTATGAATTAATTTATTGAGTTTTATCCAATAACAATTAATTGCTTTTCTTTCCCTTCATGCATTTATTCTTTCAATCAATATGCATTTAATCTTATCTGAGGACAAGATGCAATCTGTGTAATCGGAAAGAGGAATAAGACCTGTACTTTGCCCTAAATGAACTTGCAATTTAGCAGAGAACCTAAGTCATCATAAGGTAGCGTATAGTATGTGCCATAAGACTAACACACATAGAATTAAAATATCAATAGAGAGCAGGGATCGAGGACAAGCACCTGGATAGTTCAGAATCACACATTAGGGAGGCAAACTTGTGTGGAGCATTTGTGAAAGACGGTTAGGATTTCAGTCCTAACTGATGGTGGCAGAGACAAGAGGGCTTTCCCAGAGGAGGGGAAATCATGAGCAGAGGCCTGGGGGCTGGGGAACCGCCACATGTGGGGAAGTTAAATGGTACAGTTTGACTTAAATGTAGGGTGTGTGTACAGGAGTAATAAGAGAGACAGATTAAAAAGTTATTTTGAGGCCTATTTTTAGAAGATGTTCAGTGTTGGATCAAGGGGTGTGGTGATTTATCTGGAAGGTACTAGGGAGCCTTTGAAAGTTTGTGAACTGGAGAGTGCCAGAACTCAACCTGCGCTTGAGAAAGATGAATCTGTTGGCAAGGATGGATTGGAGGTTCCTGGAGGGTACTCTAGACTGAAGTGATCAAGGCCTGAGCTAGGATGATAATGGCGGGAATCAAAAGGGGAGAGCAGATGCATGAGATGGGCGCTTGGCTACAAAGTAGCCGGGTATATGAGGGAAAGGGAGACATTAAAGATGGCTGAAGCATCGAGTCTAGGTAAGTGGGAGAGTGTGGAAGAGGAAGAAGCAGCCCAGGAGAAAGAAATGGCTGAGGGTGGGGATATGAAGTCTGCCATTTAGACACATTGACCGAAGGTAGGAGCTGGTCCTTCGGGCCCAGCAGGTTCTCACAGGTGGCGAGAGTGTTGAGCGAGCAGGAGAGGGCACCGAAAGGGGGCATCACGGAGAGGGACATGGCCACGGGAAGGTGGAGGGCCCAAAGACCGGCCCCATTCAAAAATACTTTTGCTGTGCGATGAGCCCTATTCTAGGTGCTGGGATTCGGGCTGAACAAGGACAAGTTACTGCTCTCATGGAGCCTTTTCTTTTTCTAGGGAAGTTAATTATGTCAAATTCTGAGGCAGAGCCCTACACCATAAATTTCCTTCACTAGTTATTACTCTCAATGTGGAACAATTTAGCATCTCCTCCATCTCAACCTGAAGGAAAGACTTCCAGCCCCTCGAGCAATTCTGGACTCTTCCCAGCCAACCCCCCTTGTACCCTCCCACTGCCAGCATCCTCCTGCAGAAGATGCTACTAATCTGACTTCTGGCATCATAAATTTGTTCCGTCTGTTCTTAAACTCTAAAATAAATGTAATCACACTTTTTTTTTTTCCGCCTTTATTTGCTCAATACTGTGTTGTGGAAAAGAGTAGTAACATCTTTTCCTTATTCTTTTTCTTCTAGGTGTTCCATTGAAAAATACCCTACATCCCATTTATCATTCACTCCCGATGGACATTTAGGTCATTTTCGGTTTTTGACTATCATGAACAGATTGGTTAGGAACATTCGCATTTCATGGTATTTAATGGACAAATACACTCATTTCTCTTTGGTGTTTACCTAGGATTGGAATTGCTGGGCATTTGCTAACTATTTGTTAAGCACCTCCTTTATATCAGGCTCTGTGCTGAGTGCTTGATATGGAATATGAGCAAAGTAAAACAAATACCATTCCTGCTCTCATTAATTTCACCAATCAGTGTGGGAAGCTGACATAAACAAATAGTCTTACTAAATAATAGAAGGAATAAGTACCCTGAAAAAAAGGGAAGATGTGAGATACTCTTCAACTTTCCTAGTACCTAGAGGGAGGGGAGCATATAACCTTCGGGGAAGAGTACACTGGGCCTGAGCATCCGTATGCTCCTTGAGATGGGCGATTATTACCCTGCTGCTCTGACTCCCTTGGAACGGGAGCAAAGACGGGACTGGAGGTGGGTTCCACATAGGCTCAGGTGGAGGGAAGTGAGTTGTTCGGCTTGACTACATGGCAGCCCCACAGGCCTAGTCCTCGGGTGCATTCCTTGGCCTGAGGTGCATTTCTGGCCTTGATCTCTGGCTCTGGAGGTGGTTGGGATAATTGAGAGCTTATGCCCCACTCCCCAAAGACTGGTTTTAACACATATGCAACCTGCGTTTTTAATATTATTCCTTCTGACTGGAAGCATTTGGAAATGGTCCTTGCCCCTGGTTTTAAAAGGTGGCATTATTTTATGAACATTTAGACATTGATTAATAAAATTCCGAACCCATTAACTAATGGGGAAAATGCCAAACGTTTTTGTGTATCCAAGAAAGTAAATGTAATAAAAACTATCCCAAAAGGTAAGTTAAATTATAGCCTTTGCGTTTTTTTTCTACTGATGGCCCCACCAGATGTTTTAAAACGCAGGACACAGGCCTTTTTTTTCTGTTTTCTCCAGGGAAAGGAGAGAGAAAATTTGGCTCAGATCTACTAAGTTTCAGGAATTAAAAAAAAGAACTTCAGGAGAAGGTCTGCTGGGAATCCCCACGTTGTGGGTTCATAAATGTGAAGACAAGGAAACTAGGGCCCCGTTGATTTTTTTTAATCCACTTTATCTTACCCACCCCCACCCTTCTAGATCACTGCCAGAATTTTATTCTGATTTTGAAGCAAGAAACTGAGCTTGTAAAGTTCCCCTCAACCCTGTGAGGCTGAAAGGTGGCCATTTTGCTTCTCCTTAGTTGAGCCAGGTGGGGCCCTTGGTTGGAGGAATCCCCACTCGCTCACCGAGCCAGGGGTCGGAGTGGCTGTGTGGTCAGTGAAGCGTGCTATCAGCACCCCTCCTCAAACAGCCTTCTCGGGCTCTAAGTTTCTCTTGTAATCTGAAAGCTTGACTTCTCCACCCTCCCCCAACCCCCATCTAAGTTTTCTGAGTCTGAAAGAAAATAAAACAGCTAAAAAGGTTGAGGGTCAGGCTGTGTCAAGTTTTTCAGGGCTCTGCGGTCACCTCCTCTGCTTTTGGCACGATGAGCCAGAGAAATGTTGATAACCCGGCTGCAGTCCTTGGGCCTCAGCCCCAGGCCGGCTTCCACGGAGAGACCTTTCCTCTACTTTCTGCGACGCCCCTTTAGTCCTCAACTAAAGAACCCACTTCTCTTTTGGAATGAAATGCGGAAGTCAGGACTTCTCTAAGGATTGACTGGACTCTTGGAATTCTCTCAAAGAGGAGCATTCCTGAGTGTTACCTCGCTTGTCAGGACAGCTCAAAGAAGATGGGCTGGTGGGCCTAGTCATACTGCTCCCCTCTTTCTGTCCACAGACCTGACTGTCCTGGCTGGTGGCACTATCACTGCCACAAAATGAAAGCTGAGGGTTCTGTAGAGAACCACCCCTTCCCACGGTAAAGTCAGGCCACTTGCCTCAGTTGGTGGTGTGGGAACGATCTCTACACAGAAGGAGAGGATGGGACTTAAAGTTCCAACTTTTACACCTCAATATTTGCTTTTCTTTTGGGCAGTGTTTCCTATCATGTTGACCATCAGAATCACTTAGGAATCTTAAATAATTATAAAAATGCATCAATAGCAAGAGCGGGTAAGGAACCTGGAGCTAGCTGGCGGGGTGGTCTGGTTTAATTCGGTCAGCCGGCATATCCGTGCCACGGCTGTATTTTAGTAGAGAAGGTTAGTACTGTGTTATAAAGCATCTTAGAAATGCACCCTCCCCACCTCCACCCTGAACTAGAAAGCACCCAGAATTCTAACAGGGAGTCCTGGATAGAGGCAGGGAAAAAAGCCCAGAAGAAGAGATAAAGACAAGGAGAAAAGGCTGGGGCAAGACAGGGCAGTGAAGAAGGAAAAACAAAAATCTAGACTAGTTGAAGTTCTGCCGCTAGCTAGCCTTGTGACCTTGGGAGAACCGTTTAACCTCTCTGGGCTTGGGAAAATGAAGAGACAGTATGGCGTATTGCTCAAGCAGCTGGGCTCTGAGTCCACACTCCGGATTCATCCTAACTCTACCATTTATCTGCTGTGCCACCTTGGGAAAGTGACTTAAGCTCTCTGAGGTCCAATTTCCTAATTCATAAAATGAGGATAATAGAGTTATCATGAGGTTTAGATGAAATAATGTATGTAAAATACTTAGCATGTATTTGACACATATTAAATGTTCGATATATTAGCTATTGTTATTATTATCTGTCTCCAGTGTAGGCTAATGGAATGCACACAGAAAATATTTTTATCTCATACATGATCGACTAACTTAATATATAATGACTCTTCATAAGGATACTAATATCCTACCTTATTTATTTTAAGGTTATTATGGGTATATGTGTTAGGGGAAAGGGAAATGAACCAGATATACTATTTTTGTTTCCTACACAAATAAAATAATTTACTCTAGATATTAGAGGTTAACACATTAAATATTTTGAAGATTATTTTTCTCCTCCTCCATCCTCCTGTTTTTATTCTAGACTTTTTTGTCTTTGTCAGGACAGGCTAGGTTTTGCTGCATTAAAAAGAACCTAGAAACTTCATTCGCTTAACCGAGTACGAGTTTATATTTCACACACATCGCAAGTCCTGTGCGAGCTGGCAGGAGTGCAGTGTGGAGCTCAGTCTCTCCGAAGTCGAGGCTGATGGAGGCTCCTTCTTGATGTGCTTCTGTGGTCACCGTGGCCGGGAAGGGAAGGTGGAAGGAAATACACGCTGGTTCCTAAGCTTCCAACAAAGTAAATGCCAGGGCAGTTCCCTCAAGCTGAACTACTTTATGGAGTTCCGAGTCTTCCTTTTCCAGATATGATTTTCCTTATAGTTTTATAGTCTCCCTTTTCTTAATTTTGCTTCTGGAGAAAGCACAGTAAAAATAATAAGCCAATGCTGATTTTTTTCCATCATCAAACTAGGCCCCTTGTTCTCAGAGAGGATTTTCTGAGAGGATACCAGTGAGAAGAGAACGTATTTTCGTTTCTAAAACTTTCTCTCTCATCATTTTCAATATATTGTTTTCCCAAATTCCTGGATTTCTGAAATCGTCAAGAAAAGAAAACATCTAAAAGATTCATACGTCTTCATCATCACCTACTACAAGAACTTGAGTATAGTTGGCATCTGGTCATCTCTCATACTTAACCCAAACTCGCCTTCCAACCCCGGGCACATGAGAATTTGCAAGGTAGTTTATGCAGTTGTCGAGCAAGATCAATACAGGTCAGATGATACTAACCACTGTTGTGCTTAAACGCTGCCATCTGGGACGCCGGTCATCAATTCTTTCATTTTCTATCCTCTTCTTCAGGCATCTGGGTGGGCTTCAGATCAGGGTTAAGATGCTGAGAAGATAAGACGGGTGGAAAAGATGAGTTCAAACAAAATTAACTATAAAGTCAATTTGTGTAAGAGGAATTTGATTTTTTCACTAAAACCTATTATCGAATATGCATGGTTTTCACAAGGGGAAAAAGTCTTCAATTGAATCAAAAAACTGCAGAAACAGGGGTGGAAGGGATGTCCACGGAGGAAGCCTTCGTGGTCTTGACGGACAAGTGGTTTTGCAGTCCATTCTTACTTCCTGGTTCTGAACGCCCCCTCTCAACCTCCCATGTGTGAGGATTTACGGGTGCCCTGATCCCATAACTTAACTTTTTCCCTCTCCTTTTATTTCAGATTATGAATGTCTATTGGAGTTAGGCTGCAGTACCATAGTTTGTCACCATCTGGCATGCAGTGTTATGTTTGAGCCTTTGACTAAGCCGAATAAATTAGTATCTTATTTTATTAACGATATAAGTTCAGAAGAGTAGGCTTATTTGAAATGAGAGATAAGCTGCACCGCAAAGAGAAAGTCTGAATGGCAATGCCCCTTGTCACAAGAATTTGCTTGGTTTTCTGTCACTCTCTCACTGGGCCAAGCGTCCCCCTTGAAGAGATCTACCCATAGGCAGTTTTCAACATCTTAAGCAGGAGACACTGACATATTTTTATCTCTATTTATATACCTTCCTCCTTATGTCTGTAGTCTTTAGGGGTAGGGGACAAAATGTTCATTCTTTGTTCATTATTTAGAGTGTGGCAATCTCTTCCTGCTCAGTGCTTTCTTTAACTTTCCTGCCAAAGTCATCTTACAGCCCCTCACTCAATTGTCATTCATCTCTACCCCAAAGCCTTAGAGAGGCCTCCAGCGGCTCAGCAAAGGAGGCCTGAGAGTCTCACCCTTTGTTCCAGAGGCTAACCTTTTCCTCTTATTCCTGCACAATCTCTTCTTTTCTTAGTCAGATTAACCCCAAGCAACACCTAGTGTTCCAGCCACTCTCTTTATTCCCACACTTCCAGAAAAGTCCCATTTCTTTATGAGGCCTTTCCCAACTTTTGGGGAAAAGAATGGGTCTTGCTACTGGAAAGCCATCACATGGCTCCTCTGCCACTCATTACTTCTTACCCAATATGAGTGATAAAAATAGTATTCAAATCTCTTTCTACATATAGATACAGGATATATACACACATCCTATTAGTGCTGTTTTTCTTGTGAACCCTGACCAATCCTGGTGGGTATCTTTATGATCATCCCATTTTACAGGAATGACAGCTGGGGCACAGAGAAGTTAGGTCAGATCATCAGTACCACTAAGTACTGTAGCTGGGATTCTGTCCAACTCCGGAGTCTATACTCTTTGCCGTGAGATTAAATACATATCATTTATGTTGTATTCAGAATTGTTTGTTCATCGGTCTGCCTTGTATGTCTTATTTAACTTGATTATTCTTGCTTTCGGTTGTCAGTTTTGAGAAGATAGAATCTGCCCATCTGGTAACTGTGCCATGTAGTGTCCCAGCATAGACTTCTGAAAGGAAATGGTTTAGGGAAATTGCCATTGCATGAATGGCGTTCATTGTTTGAAGGCAGTTAATGATTCAGTGTGTCTGCTCCCTGACCATTTTCTTTTCTATCTGATGATCACCTCAAGACAACTGAGTAAAATCCCACAATTTTACCACTGGACAAAACCTTAGGTCGGATTTGAGGAATTCCATTTGGGGTTCTCTAAGCACGTATTTCAGAATAAAAGATATTCAACATTTTAGAAGAGTTGGAGCTTTAAAAGTTTAAATGAATGTGCTAGTTTTTCGTGTGTTGTAAAGCACAGCACAAATAGGAATAAATTCATCCTCGCTATTCTGAGGCAAACAGAACCATTCCCAGAGGTACAGCCAAATCCGAGGAGACTCAATGATATGCAAAAAGCGTCTTCTTTTTGGCCCTGCCATAGAAACTCATCTTCTTGGGTGGCAGTGTAGGAGCTGGCTTCCTAACTAACATTCATGCTTGCTTCCTTCATACATTATTATAACGGAATTGTGTTTAAAGTAAGCCCCTGATGCAGATGTTCTGTTCCTAAAAATCAGTGAAAGCTCTGTGACTTCAACAGCTCTGTTGGCACCCTTGTTCTTGGAGCAGTTTTCATTTTCCATTGGCATCATGTAATTGTTTCTGTGGGCATTTTCTTTTATTTTCTGAGGTACCAGGCAGGACCAGGAGGGTAGAATGGGTCCCACCAGTAGACCTCTCCCTCCGTCTCTGTCTCCCTGTCTCTCTGTCTCTCTGTCTGTCTGTCTCTCTCTCCTTGACTCTCTGTCTCTCTCCAACACACATGCGTACGCACACACACGTGCACACACACAGACTTCTTTAAGCAGTTCACCACAGTACTATTTCCAACCTTTCAGGCTATCAGGCACCAGGGTGTTTAAAGTTTTAATAGGCTTAGAGGTGACTCTTGAGTCCACCAACATCTGCATTCATCTGTAATTTATGGCTGCCTCTTATTTAGTTGGTTTAGTAAATTGTACCTAAGAGTATTCTTTGAGACTTGGCAGCCTGGTGTACGGTTTCACGATTCAGCTGTGTTTTTTGCCAACTATTTGGCTTTTTCCCCCTTTCTTTTGGATGACATTCTCAAATACTTAATTTGGAGCTTTGTCTGGAACACACTTTATCAGACACCTTTTGCGTGCCAAGAGACCCCTTACACATTCTGTGAAGGCTAACTTTCCACATGCTAACACATTTATTTCTAAATTGCTTTTAAAGTCACCACATTTCCAAATAACAGAAGGTAAAGTGTGGTGCGTTTGGACCACTTGGTTCTCATGGCCTCTTGATTCTCCCCACACCCTCGACCCTGCTTCTCTGGATTTTAGTCGAGGGGAAAATCTTCTCTAAGTGGAGAGGTGAGGGTGATGGTGCCTAACCAAGACATAAAATTAATGTCTATCGCAAAAATAAAAGGGCTTACTTTGTTATGAGGTATGCGAGGACATGTTTTGGCCTTACTTCATGTGCTCAGTCTAACCATGCCCCAAAGATTCAATCAAGGCTATTATGGGTATAATTTATTTCTCTTTCAAGTCTGTCATCATGTGTGTAGATTTGGGATATTGTGTTTTCCCACTTTCAGGCGTAAGGTCCACATGTGGCAAACACAGATTTAAGGCCATCTATGAAAAGTCCCTGAGGCAATTTGTTTACAGTCTTACAGAATTTGATTTTCTAGCTGAATCTGTGACTAACTCACAGCTCCCTTTTCCTTTCAAAATGCATCATGGAGCTCTTGGCTTTCCAGGACTGAACTCCCAATTGTGTTGTGGCCGCCAAGCAAGAGAAGGTGCAATTCATCTGTATTATGATTAATATACTGTAATCATGTAATCTGCTAGGAAAATGTGATCTTAAGGCAAAATTTGCAATGGAATTAGATCCTCCACTCGCACCATTAATCTTCCTTTAAGGTCTGAGGAGGGATTAGTGGTTAAAATAAATCTTTTAACATTCTTTTTTATGAGTGGAGAATAATTTAACCACCTTAACCCTTTGCAATAGGGGAATGGGAATTTAGTTTGTTAAGCGTGAAGTATAAAGTTCCCTCCACATTTCCTTCAGGATTCATTTCTTTTTTATCCCATTACACTTGTGGGCCAGCTGAGAAGTGTCTGAGGCCACATGTGCAAATCACTCTGAAACTGACCCACATACTGCACTGCCGTGTATTGCTCTTTTCTTCTGGTGCAGAGATGCTGGATAGAAATACCATTTGTTCACACTGATGGCTGAGGTATGGGCACTGTGTATCTAAGATCTTTGATTCTTTATTTTTCTGATATTTTTTCTCTTCTGCATCTATCTTGCATAATAGAAGCAGAGCAATTGTCATGAGACTGTGACAAAGGATATGGATGCTTGAGTGAAAAATAAATGGAATAAACACATTTCCTTTTGCTCAGTGGTACCCAATCCCCAAGCCCATACAGAGGTTTCTGCTACCAAATGCTTATCTATACAGCCTTGGAGGACCAGGGTGCCAGAGTCTGCCTCCCTGCCTGGTATAAGCCCTTCTCTTCCATCCATGAACCTTCCAGAGCAAGGGCCTGCAATGAGAGGCTGCAAAGGGAGGCTGACCAATGGCATTATTTTGTGGCTATGGCTAATGCAAACATGTAATTATTTTGTTAAAAGTGCTCAGAAACCTTTTATTTTGTTAGAAAATAAGGAAGCACTCGAAGATTTATGGAGACATGTATAAAGAACAGAGAAGCCAGCTCAAAAGGGCTCCTACTGGTTTATCTGGGTCGATTTAAACACAATAATAAAAATAAAAAGATAATAATAGATTATAATACATTGAATAAAATGAACTACAAATTAAAAAATAAAGGAGGAAAATACATACTAACTAGTAAGTATAGAATCAAAAAATCAAAAGTAATAAAATAGATTGCCATGTAAAAAATGTAGAAGGAATGATGATGGACTTAGAAATCAACACTGGATGCTAAAACCAGTGAATGAAAATTTGATGAGAAACAGGATGTTTTATATTCTAAGTGTCTTCCCACAAATTATTATGAATTACATAGGGAAAAACAGTTACTTTACAGTGGAAAAATCAGGTGGGCACCACCTTATCCAAGTCACCAAAGTTATTATCACCAATAATGGAACAAGCTAATAGCATGTGCCTCTTAATATGGTACATTGCATCACTGTGTGACATTTCTATTAAAAAATGTATGATCTAAATCTAAGAATGAGGAAACATCAGTCAAATCCAAATTGAGGAACATTCTGTAAAATAACTGGCCTGTCATCTTAGAAAGTAAAGAAGTCAGCGCAAACCAAGGCTGGGGAAATACCGCCAAACGCAGCGTGTGCATTTTCCTGCAGTGAATCCTGGAGTGGAAGATGACCGGCGATGGGCTGTATTTGGGGGACCTATGATAAACTTCCCAAATCGTCTGTGGATTAGATATTAGAATTGCATCAAAAGGACATGTCGTTATTTTGGAAATTGCACTGTAGTTTTGTAAGAGAATGTCCTTGTTCCTATGAAACATATGCAAGCATTCAGAGGTAAAGGTATATGATGTCTTCAAGTTACTCTCAAATGGCTCAAAAACTAATGTGCACACATAGGTATAAATACGTACACACATGTGTACCTATACAAGTGTGTACACATATGTGCATATAAATGCACACTCATATTTATCCATCTTTCTACCTATCTAAAAAGGGAGAATGATAAAGCAAATAGAATAAAATAAACAATCGATGATTTAGGCACATGGGGTGTACCTTGTGCTATTTTTATAACCTAAGTTATAAACCATTTTAAAATAAAAGTTATAAAAGTACTCATAAGAATAAACCTGATTAAACTTGATATCAACAAACAACTTGGGAAACTCACTACTATTTCATACTTGCTTTCTATCTGACCCTAGTGTCTACTTTCTTAACTCTCTATGTCCTTTGGCTATGCCTATATGGTATAAGTAGAATATTTTCTAGATCATTACCCATGACTGGATCTTCAAATTGTTGATGTAAGCCTTTTTGCAAAAGTTATATCAAATATGCTTTTCAATTTGGTGCTTGACAGTCTACTTAGGGAATGGTCCAGACTCTCCATTTAGTTCTTTCTCTAGTCGCAACATACTTGTCTCTACATATAATTGGGGAATGTCCGCACAGCATCGAAGAATAAATTTCCAGTTCCCAAATAAATGTGGATCAAACTGTTGATTCAAAGGAAATATTTCAGACACATGACTGACATAAAGTTAACATATATAGTGTCAATATTTTACTACAGTCTTGTTTAATATATTGAAAACATTCAGACCCAAATGTCAAGAAAACAAAGTTTAACTCTGATTCAAGGCTTTCATGTTAATGTGGTTAGTGATGAATATTGGTAAATAATTCTCAATTTTCATCTGCGTTCACCAAAGGAATACTCTCATCCTGTAACGATTGGCTTGGCCCCGCAGAGAAAACTTTTCTAAATGCTGCCTGGGCAGCCAATGGTAACTCAATTTATCTTTTGGAAGTCCATCAAGTCTCTGTTGTTATTAGAGGAGCTAGCTGTAACAATTTGTAGAGTGTAGGACATGTCCAAAACATTGAAATTCTGGGCCAGTTTAGATTACAGGCTTCCTTTCTTTGTATTCTTAGAGAGCCTGTTGGAGAACACCTGATTTTTCTCGGCCTGTCACATCAACACAAGTAGGAAACCTGTCAGAGATTAAGCCAGTCAGTCTCACCTGGAAGAAGAGTTCTGGAATGTTTAATTTTTGGCCTGTGAAAGAGGAAGGTGATTAACTTGCTCTCGAGCAGCCCCTGAGTACAACTGGGGGCCCCAGGAGAGTCTGCAGGGGGTATCCTCAGAAGCATCAGTGGGGAGAGGGAAAGAGAGAGAGAGAGAGAGAGAAATGGTGAGCGAGCGCTGGAACCCAATGATGGGGGCAGGGGAATGAGAAAAACCTTGCAACATCAGGGAGCCAAGTGGTTGTGGCTTGAGGTATCCTGCATCTTATTTTCTTTGATTTTTCCAGAAAAAGCTGGCAATGAGAATAGAGGAATTGAAAACAATGTAGCATGCCCTTGCCAAGATATAAATACAGAAGAAACATTCTAAAGGGCCATGTACAGTATCAACTTATCTGCAAAGATGAGGAAAATAATGACTTACATTCTCCATCCTCTGCCTAGTGACTCACCAAAGTGGAAAATGAAGCACTTGGAGATTAAAATTACCTCCAAAAAAGAGAGGGAGAGGAGAAACAGCCGATCCAATTAGCCAAATTAAGATGCGGCCAGAATGTTTGTGACAGGAGGTGGCGGCTAAACGTCTTGTGTTTCCTTCTGTTCTCCATAATCTTCAATAAGGAAAGTTTCAATACCGGCTCTCCATACTCTGTCTGGGTCACCGATATTTTAAGAAGCACCTAGTGTGTGCTGGGCATTGTGCGAGGACACGCAGACCATCATTACTGTGCGCGTACTCTGGGTGAGAAGACGGGCTAGAAACAGGCATCCCTGACACACTGTACTTATAAAGACCCCACTGTGTTGTGTCTATATTTTTTGTAACAGTCTTATTGAGATATAACTCACCATTATACATCCACCCATTATTATTTTGTTTTGTGTCTTTCCTTGTTTAAAAATTGTCTCATTTGGTAGCCAAAGGGCTCCATGTAGGTAAAAAACACACGTGTTTTATTTATCGGTCTACACCCAGTGCTATCATAGTGCCTGATGCAGCCACTTGATAACTAAATATTTTAAATAAATCCACAGTTAAAAATACAAAGAAAAAATGTATCTTCAAGGCTCACAGATTGGCTTTAACAAATCACCCGTTCTTTTATTTTTCTCCAAGATCACAGGCAATTTTTAAAATTGGGAAGTATGAAGGAAGGAGAAAAGGCCTCTAGTGGTAGGCAGAAGATAACACACACCTAGTCTATTCTGGGATGTAGGAGCAGAGAGGGGCTTTGGTGGGGTAGTGCCTCTCCTGCTTTGTGTGCTTCAGAAGGAGGAAGCGTTCAAATCTGTCTTGGGGGCATCTGCTTTGTGTTGTCCTCCCTCTTGAGCTTGAGTCAGTTCACCTGCAAGTGATTCCTGAGTCCAGCTTATGCTAAGGCCATGGGAAAATCAAAGATATGTGATGCCCGTGCATCTTCTAGTTCGCCATCTAAATGGGACAGCAAAATAAACGTGCTCGACATAGAGAAAAAGAAAGGTAGTATGAGCTTTAATGCCAGGTTCTCAGGTCAGACTTTGAACGTGGAGGGAACTGGGAGAAGGAAGAGGTGATTGTACTCTGGAAGATCCCGGATTGTCATGCCGAGGAGGTGGGCTTTGAACTGCGTCCAGTCCCGCGGCAAAGGAGACGCAAAGGGAAGGCAAGGCCAAGGTGGGAAGGGCTCTGCGGGGACTGGCCCTGCCGGAGTGGAGAGGTCAGGCTGGGGCTCACGGTGTGCCAATGGCTGCGGTCTTGGAGCCCCGGTTTTGCATATTCGTGCTTCTGTGAGCGGAGGAGCGAGCAGAGAGCAGAGGCTTCCTTGGCTTTGGTTCTTGACCTTTCTGGCAATATCCCCTACCAGGCTGGTGTGGTATTTTTGTTTTGTTTTATTCCTTCTATAGCAGCGAGAGAGTAGAGCCTTGTCCACAGAGAGGGCTTTCTACAGAGTCAGATGTGTACATCAGTCACATCCTGGAATGGAGCGGTGGTAGATCCCATGTCCTCCCTGCAGAAGGAGGAAACTGCCCAGCAGCTCTCCATCGCAGGCTTGGCGCCATTTATCATTTCCATCAAACATCTAATGTCATCACTGAGTTATGGACACTGAGCTCTAGGAAAGCTTTTTAAGTATATCCTCCCTTCTTAATCATAGAGCATTTTTGCTTTTTTGACAAAGGCAAATGAATAAATAAATACATATAATATCACTATTATTATCAATAAAGGATACTAGTTGTCACTATTTTAAAAAAAAGAGAGAGAGAGTGATAAATTTTATGAGTCTCAGCAGATAGTCTGGAAGGATTCAAACCTCAAGAAAGCATTGACTTCTTAGCTTTTACCTCCTGCAAATTCTCACTTTGTCTGTCTTAGTGGGCACAGAGAGTTTATAGTGAGTATTGATTAAAAATAGAGTTGGTTTTCCTTTCCACAGAGACAAGTTGTCATAATACTTAAATCGCTTAACTTCTTAGATTTGTGTAATGAGGTTCCCCAACATGACTTACTTCAACTAACTTTTCTTTTTCTCTGTAGAAATCTTCATTTTCCTTGTTTTGCTCATTGACTTTTGAAAGCATTGATAAAAGTATTGACAGAGAGAAGTTAAGAGAAATAAACGTTGTATAGATGGTAAATATAGAAGCTTTGTGAATAAATGCTGGTCAGAGTTAGCTCTCAGATTTTAGCTCTAAGATGCTTTAAGACTGTGTTCTGCACCCTTCGAGAACCATGAAATTAATATGACCATTAATGAGGCAGTTATAAGACACTTCAGAGATAGTTTGACTCAGAAATCAATCCTTAGGCAATTTGCTCCCACCATTGACACATCTTTTCCTATTTACTTAAAACAAACTCTTCTTTGGCCAAATCCTCCAAGTTCTAGTTTTCTTCTCATTTTTCCTTCTGGCTTTTATTTTATTTTTATTTTTGCTCCTGCCGTTTGTTCCCTCCTTTCATTGTGAAATTTATAATTGGTTCATCTTTACCTTCTGATTTTGACCTTAAGGAGCCTTCTCAAAACATGTCGCGCTATCACTATGTCCTCCATAGTCTATTCTTCTGTCACTCATCTTTGCATTTTCTTCTCCTCAGCCCTCTTTTAACTTTGCAGACTCCTACCAATAAAAGCCCTGCAAAACCATGGTATTTTCATGTTAGGAGGAATACCAAATTGGGATGGTATTAGGAGGTAGGGCCTTTGGGCAATAATGAGTTCACGAGAGTAGAGCCCTTATAAGGATCAGTGCCTGTATATGAAGAAGAAAAGACCAGAGCTGGCCGTCTCTCTTGTGAGTGCTCTCAAGCTCTCCCTCCCTCTCTCTCTCCCTCTCTCTTTCTCTCTCTCCCCGCATCTCCCCATGTGAGGATACAGAGAGAAGGTACATGTCTACAAACTAGAAAATGGGCCTTCACCAGACACAGGATTCTCTGGTGGTCTGATATCAGACTTCCCGGCTTCCAGAACTGTGAGAAATAGATGTTCGTTGTTTAAGCTGCCTAGTGTGTGGTATTCTGTTACAGCAGCCCAAACTGCCTGAGACACACCACGTTCTGAATCATGGGCAGTGTGGTACTTGTACTTGCCTCTCTATTGCTCTGTCAAGGAAGTTCTCTCCTGTCATGAGATCCATCTGGCCAAGCTGTAGAAATGTAAACTAAAGATGATGCTCAGAGATAGAAGTGTGGCTTCTCGTGAGAGTCTTCTAACATCTGAAGATCCTGGGCTATCAGTCTGAGCATTTAATAGGGATGACGTGTCTCTACACTCCCACCTTGCTGGCTAATGACGATCTATTATATGATGGGCTTAGATAAAATGTTGTGGCAAAAACAAGCAAAAAAAGAAAAGAAAAGAAAAGAAAAGAAAAGAAAAGAAAAGAAAAGAAAAGAAAAGAAGCAATCCTTTTAACTCCTTTCATACAAAATTGAATGGGTTCCTAGCTGGAAGTATCTTTAGGGAGAGAACCAGTCAACGTGCTTAGCAAAGGCTTGTGTAAAATATGTAGTCGTTTTTATAGAGCTCTTAACTAACCCTTGGCAACCGGGAGGCCATGTAATACGCTCCCTGGGAGCAGGGGTTCTGCGGGCTAAGAGTAGGATATTACAGTTTCCTCAGCATAAGAAAAAATATGCACATACACCTGTGAGGCAGAGTGGAAATCACTTACTGAGGTCATAAAACTACTTTACAGTCAAATTGTTTACCTTGAGGTAACTGTCAGTTCTCGTGCACCATCTTGGAGCCAATATTCCTCTGTGGGTTGGAGCTGTGACTCAGAATGCTCATTCCAGCCCTGATCCATAATGCGAACAACCGTTTCTTTTGTCAGCAAGCTCATGTGCTCATTGGGAGCCCAAGGGAGCTATGGACTCAGTTTTTCACAGAGCACCAAGAGCAAGGAGGTGACGGGGACCCCAATGTTTATAGAACCACTTGTGTTCAACTTCAGATTAGTCCTGTGTAGTTTTAGTCATTAGGGAGAATTCTGCTTATAGGCTTCCAGATAAACATAAACACACAGTAAATGTGTTCCGGGAAAAAAAAAAAAAAACTTCACTTAAAATGAAACAACATGGAGTGTGTATGGTGGAGGTTGGGGGTAGGGTTGGAGTTTGAATCATAGTTTTAAACCCACTGAGGAAGCTTGCTCTATAGAACAATTCAATGTATCTTTGTGGAGTAAGTACATCAATATTCATCTTTTAATGTACCTTTTGTGTAAGTCCTGGTCATCACATGTTGTCTCAGGAACACTTTTAGGGAAGGAAAAATAATAGCTTTATATTTGTGAATGGACTCTAGTAGATTGAAAATATTTACTTTAAAGTTCTTGAAACAGTCTCAGATTTCTTTTTTTAAATAATTTTTTATTTTTTCAATTACAGTTGGCATACAACATTATATTAGTTTCAGATGTACAACATGGTGATTAGACATTTATATAACATTTATATAACTTATGATCACCTTGATAACTCTAGTACTCATCTGACACCATTGCTTTTAAGAGAGGCCCTGGAAGGAAGTAGGAGGCAGACAGTAGGATGTGGGCTTTGCACTCAGTGGATTGTGCTTGTGCTCTGGAGAAGCTTCGAGAAGTCAGGCAAGGTGGTCTTCTCGAAGTGAGGCTTCTGAATCAGCGCAATTACTCATTAGATTTATGGGATAATGCCAGAGCAACAACCACAGAGGCATTCTCCCCACCCAGAGTTGGAGGACTCATACCAGGTGATTATGCCCTACACGCCAGCTTTCATAGACATGCGCTGTTGAAAGGCTCACTCCTGGTGAGGCTAGAATATCTCTTGAATTAATTGTGTTTTTGGCCTTTACCTTTCCCCGGGACACTTTCGGAATAGAATCAATTCTGAAAAGCAGCCACGCAGTATCAGTCTTGCTTGGTTGTGAACTGTATTGGGTGCAAGAGTTGTTTGAGTGGCTGCTGGAAGCCCGCTTCCAGTGCCAGCAGCTCAAACAATCTGCCTCGCCCAGCTTCTAGGGCCACCTGTCTGGGCTGAGAGAATGGCAAGCACTCAGCTTGAATCAGATTGGGCTTGTGTGAGAATCTCTCTTGCATTTTTCCAGGGGATCCAGCCAGCTGGACATGTACCCAACGCTCTTACTGGCCAGAAGCTCCATCACAACCCTTTGTTCCCTAGACTATGAGGTCCTGGTAGGCAGGGGCCATGCTTCACGCTTCTCCAGTAGGCCCCATTGCAGCCCAGGCTGTCTATCCGGAGAGCAGTATGGCATCCTCATTAAGAACAAGGCCCTGGAAAGCCATATGGACTTGGTTGAACTGTATGACTTTGTATAAGTTGCTTAATTTCTCCGTGCCTCAGTTTCCTCATCGGTGAAATGGGGACAGTAATTGTATTAAATGGGATAATATATGTAAAGTGCTTAGAACAATGAGAACTACTAAATAAATGTTCGCTATTATTTTTAGTCAGACACTGGACATTCAGGTTTTTCCTTTATGTCTAGTGTATGGACATAGAACTTGTAGTAGATATGTGTTCTCTGCTTTGTTCCAGAAATAACTTAAGATGGCATTTACGTCCTGGCTTAAAGGACACATTTCCACGAGGCACCTGTTATCATCTAGACTTGGAAGACAGATAAACCCAATGTACCCAAGTCGCTTGGCCCAAACCAACCCATCCTTTTGTTCTCAGAAGTTTAAGTGTCTAGAAAGCAGTGCCTGGGAAGCCGAACACTCTTGTGCACTGGTGTTATAGAGAGCTTTCATATTACTCCATTATAGGCAGAGTTACCCTCTGGCTCAGGTCCCTCAGAAATTCCATAGCTAGAAACCAAACCTTATTTCTCTTCCAAGGATGGAGGTCATCTTAAAAAACCTGCTTGTCCTATATATATATATATATATATAATGAGTTACCCAAACCAGCCAAGAGCATTTTATTTAAAATAAATAAATAAATATATATATTTACATATATATATAAATATATATATTTATTTATTTTAATATATATTTTAATATATATTTAAATATATATATATTTAAATATATATATTAAAATAAATAAATAATATATATATTTATTTTAAATAAAATGCTCTTGGCTGGTTTGGGTAACTCATTTTATTGAAAATGGAGGCTATTTATTTTGCCCCTAAATGGCCTCTTTCTTCTCTAAGGAGCCCAAAGGGTTTGAGAAGATGATCTCATGCCAGGGGAGGCGAGGCTCTTACCTGGACTGTGTCAGAGGTACGGCAAGACAACTGGACAGTTATTCTCAACTTAAGAAGGATAACCAGCATTAGCAATAGGACTAATGTGATTTTTAAAGTTATATGGGTAAGTTAACCAATCTTGATTTCTTACTATATGGCTACCCATGCTAAACACTGCGAGTGATTGACCATGTCCTCAAGGTGCATAGATTTAGTATAAGTGTTCTCTTTTAAAGTAATCCCTAAGTGAACAATGATTCAGGGCCCTGTAATTGGTGCTGTCAATGTCCCTTTGCAAACCTCTGCACGAACGCCAAGGTCGATGCAGAGAGGTGAGAGACCTTCGGTCAAAACACTGAACAGACTCTATAGCACAAGCTATTTGGAATGCAACTGGCTTGGGCTTGAGCTATCAAATGTCCGAGTTCTTTGGTCCAAATAGTTGGGGTGGGATGGCTTTGATTCTACAGGCTCTCTTGCTGATTTTAATTAGGTAGAAACACAACTTAAGATGAGTCGCTCACTGCCTGTTAACCAAGGAAGATGGCCTGAAGCGCCACTCAGTCTTCAAGAATTTCTCAAGTGCTCTTTTCTGGCTGTGAAAACAGCCTTTCAGGTCCAGGAAAAATATAGAGGGCTTATTTAGGGAAAACTGTGCCTAGAAACTGTCAACTTTAGATCACTATAAACTGTATAGATATGAAAACAAACGATCTTAATATGACTATATGTGTTTTCTCTTTGGTATGTGCACGTATAGATCTGTGTGTAATCAGGGGACTTCACCCCCAAACCAGCCCTTTATTAGACTGTCATAAAGGATAAAGCCCGAAAGGGGAAGGGGAGGGAGGGGGACACAGGGAGAGGAGGGCGGGAAAGGTGTGTGTGCACTCACAAACACGAACACCAAGTCAGAATGTTACCTCCTGGCTATTCCTTCTCACTCCTTCCCTGGGGCCCACGGCTTTTCCATGAGCATGGGTGTCCCTAGTTCCTCCACCAGTTTATGATCATGGCGTGAGAAAACAGGCAACTGATAGTAAAATGAATTTAAGCTCTGCCAGTGGCTGCCCTGACCTCCCACCTGGAATCTGGCAAAATTCAAGGAGGGATATGTGATGGAGGAGCCCAGAGGAGAGAAGGAAAGGTAGGGCAAGAGGAGTCAGAGAGGCTGGCAGTTGAATCAGTCACCAATGGTCAGTTCACACATTCATCTATTTAATTCAAGGTTTGTATTAGGCACTGTGTTAGGCTTTGGCAACCCGAAATCAGTTCACTTATTTATGCATTTATTTATTCAACAAATATTTGCTATGCTATTGTAATTTATAAGAAGGAATATATGTTTGGTCTTTGTCTACTATTTCCAGCACAGAGCTCCCCAAAACATTGGAATTGCCTAAGTGATGAGACACCATAAGGGTGTCTTTTGTTATGTTAATGAGGGGGTTTTTGCAAAGCCTCTAGGTAACTTAAGGATGGGCTGGTTCCAGGAGACCCAACCAAGTGATTAAATAAAGGGTTAAAACTTTCAGTCCTACACTGACCTCCTGGGAGGGCAGAGAGTCTGGCAGTTGAATCAGTCACCAATGGTCAGTGATTTAATCAACCATGCCTATGTAATGAAGGCTCTATGAGAAACCAGAAAGACAGGGTTCTGAGAGCTGCCAGGTTGGTGAACAGGTGGAGATGTGGGGAGAGTGACACATTCAGAGAGCACGGAAGCTCTGCACCCCTTCCCCGTACCTTGCCCTATGCATCTCTTCCATCTGGCTGTTCCTGAGTTCTATCCTTTCATAACAAACCAGTAGTCTAGTAAGTGAAATGTTTCTCTGAATTCTGCAACCTGCTCTAGCAAATTAATGGAACCCAAGGAAGAGAGCTTCATCTGGAAGAAGCACCTGGACTTGCAAGTGACATCTGAAAGTGGGTGGGTGGGTGGGTGGAGGGCACTCTTGTAGGACTGAGCCCTTAACCTGTGGGATCTGACTCTATCTTTAGACAGATAAGTGTATGAAATGAGTTGAATTGTAGGATACCTAGCTGGTGTATAAGAATTGCTTGGTGGTTTGGAGGAAAAAAACCCACACATTATAGTTAAAATTAGAACCCTTATTTGTTCAATGACAAGTATAGATCAGACACTCTTTTAGGCATTGGGGTTTAGCAATAAACAAGACAGGAGCAAACAAGCAATTCTGATGCACAGGAGGTGCACCTATCCAGCTTTGAGGGTTAGGGAAAGCTCTCAGGATGTAATTAAACTGAGATCTAATGGATGAGAGGGTCACCAGGTGAGACCATCTTCCAACTAGATCTTCAAAACTTAACAGTAGACCCTAATGTATTTCTTTTGGAGCCTTGCATGTCACTTATTTTTTCCTAGTATAGAACACTTGGGAACTATTTTGACCAAGATAATGCAATTTTCTTTTCATTCCTTTTGCAATTTGTTAATAATATTGTCACAATCTTTCTTAAAAAATATTTAACATATACCCAAATGTAGGACATCATTCTTTTTGAAATTGAGGAAGAATTTTGGAAGCAATGGACTAGAGCATGTCGAGAAGATTCCTTCTACTTTATGAATTATGATAATCATTCTTAATTAAACTTCATCCAAGGACAGATACTTTGAGGAGTTGGGGATGGAGGAACATTTATGCACCGCAGTTAAGAGTGGAGCTTGGCACTGCCCTTCTGGAGAACAACCTGGCAGTACTCGGTCAGAGGAATCCATTCCTCTCCTGAGAATGTGTCCCAAATAAATTCTCACAAGTGTCCATAAAGAGACATGTGCAAGTATGTTCACTGCAGTGCTGTTTGTGGTCAGAGCTAGGCGGAGGCATTCACTACCCAGAAGACAAGTGGTGGATGTACATTATGAAGTGTCATGCGACTGGTAGAAGCAAGAGGCAAGGTATTAAACATGAGCAGTTGAGCGACAATTTATAGGAAACATTATGAGCTCTATAACGTACTACCACCCAGATAAGTTAAAGGCCATGTATAGAAAAACCTTTTGAATCTTGTAAGCACATGCACAAACAAGAAGATTGGTATTAAACAGTAGAATGGTTCCTTGCGTGGGTAGGGAAAAAGGAAAAGGGAATGGGAGGAAAGGAATAACTAACTAACATAACAACCAAACAACCAATAGAGCAGCCTTCCTTGGACCCGTGTAGATAATGTGCCATGATCTAAGGAATGTGATTAACTCGTCTTTCTGAGGTCTTTGAGAAATGGCAGAAAGAAAGGAAGGAAGGAAAGAAGAGTGGGAGGCAGGGTCAGGTAGGGAGGGTGGAAAGGAAGGAAGGAATGCAAGAACATTGGATGACTTCCCTCCCCTTCCCTGTCATAGAGGGAGGCTCCCTCTCCTCATTCAACCCAGGCGCAGAGCAAGGAAGGAGAGGACAACTAAAACTCACCTGCCACTGCTGAAGAAGCTCTTAAGATCACAAGACAGGAAGAGAGGAAGCTTGTGATTTAGTAACCAACTGACCATTAGTCAGGGTGACCGACCGATCACAAGTTTCCTGGCCCTATACTCTCATTAGCTCGGCAGAGCCAGGTCACTCCAACTGAGTGTTTCTAAGCAGCTCAGGGGGCAGGTCTGTGAGGAAGGAGGGTTCTTCAAGCTAAATGTCACATGGAACTTACTCTGGGCCCTGAGAGGGACAGAGCAGACAGGTCCTTACACAGCAGTATCTGTCTCATCAAGATCAGTCCTATCTCGTGGCGATCTTTGACATTTTTGTGGGAAATCTTAGAATCACTGAAATTAGAAGGGTTCTTAGTGGTCACTTCTGATATTTTCCAGTTGAGAAAGCCAAGGACTAAGTAAATTCAAAAGCCTCAACTTCCGCTTCCCCATAGCACTTCCCAGATCTGAAATGGGAATATCTTCACTAGAAAAGTCAGTACTAGGGTGGGATGGTGGTAAGGGGAGAGCGGGGATTACAAACCGAAGAGAGCGAGCAATGGGAAACGAAAAATGCCTACGCTTCCAAGATTCCGTTTTTAGATAATTATTTGTATTATTTTCAAAAGGGCAGAGACTAAAAATATTGGGCATATCAGCACATTCGATCTTAGATAGATTATTTTTCAAGGTTTTCCATACAGCACTCAGAACGAATTAAATGTCTATCCCTAAAAACATATGACAGAAGAAATTCATACCTTATATATCGTATAATGAAAAAGAACGTGAGTATGGAATTTGCTCTTTTTTCCCCACAGGGAAGAAATAAAAAGCTTTTTTGAGAAATATTCCTTGAGATCTTTGAATTCAAATATCTGTCGGGCATCCTATTTTCATAATTGGGAAAGTCATTTTTTCCCTTTGCCCTTCATCCCACCTTGCTTTATGTTCTTTCGCTCCCATAAGAGTGAAATAGTTAGCTCCTAAAATAGTTAACAAAATACATTTTATCCTACCTGTTTTACTTCCCTATTTATAGACTCATTTCTTCCTCTCATAGTAAGCTCAGTAAAACATTTGTTTTTAATAAGAAAAATAGTTGTTTAAATAAGTTTGTTTTTTTTTGCCAGAACTTGCAAGTTCATTTGGCATTTGCTTCTAGTAGCGTCCATTTATTTATTATTGTCTCAGATGAATAGCCTTTTAATTAGCAGTTATTAATATAAAATACAATCTTTATCCTCTTATCCAAGAAAAGAGAAAGAAAAACTCTTATATTTTATTCGTATTTTTTGGCATTCTGCCATTTGGTAGCTAAGCAAAAAAATAAATGTATATGTTACGGTAAACACTCATTTGTTACATTACATTCTGGAGTGTACCATCTGTATTTGTCTGTGTACTCAAGAAAATTATATAATGTTCACCTGGGTAGCAATTTGTGTTCTGGCAAATCTTTATTTGCTCTCAGGGGAACCTATTTAATATAATTACATTTAATTGATATTTGTGGGGGCGAATTAAGGAAAAAGGAACCGTCATTTAATATGCTTCAGGATTTTATGGGTCTTGTATTTCTTGGCTTGGTTTTCAAAATACACGTAACCACATTTTTTAAAGCTAGGTATTTAGATAAATTCAGTCCTCTCTTAAAATAGTGCACCAAAGGGGTAGAATTTAAAACTATCTAATGACATCCTGTTAAAATAATGAAGAAAGATATCTTTCCCCTCCAAAATATTCTCTTTTATAATTGTGTTGTCTAAAGGTTTAAATGATTAAAATATGTCGCCCATGATTTAGTTGATTATTTGGCTCACATCCAACCCCATAGAAAAAGGATGGTTAGCTGCTGGAAGAGTTAGCACACTGGATATTTCTACCTTCCTCACATTCCCAACTGTGAATTTGGTTTTCTTCTTATGTCAAATGCAATAGAACTTCACTTTCTTTGTTGCCTGTCAATGTGCAGCAGTCAGGGCTGCTATTTATGTCAAACCTGGCAAAACAATACTCATGTCTGTATTACTGTTTTGTTCATAAAGTTAGTGATTTTTAATTCCTTTTTAAATATAAGCACTCTTCATGAGCAATGCAGCCACCAGCTGAACAATTTAATTATATATAAAAATGTCATTGAGGCTGGTTAATGTTGACATGTGATAGCTGTCACAGACTTTTAGTCGACACTCAGAGCAGAAGACTGAATCAGGTTAGGTCATCAGCTGGAAAGTTTAGCATAGTTATGTCTGAACATATTAATTTTACTTGTAATGGGAAAAATAATTATTAAACAAGACTCCTCCATGAGACACCAATCGTTTTTCTGACTTGCAAGGGGAAAATGTCATAAATCGATGACAAGATCATATATGAGTGACAAGGTTCTAAGGAAAGGCAGAATATTTCACATAAAGTGAGCAGATAATTTCCCTAGGCCTATTTTTTTAGAACACCAACTCATTATTAGGGCCATTTCCCCAAAAGAAACATCCAGTTGATTTCTCATTTGGTTTCTCCCTTTGAACCCACAAAAATGCATAAGTGAGAAAGTCCCATCTAACATCTCAAAGGCAATGAATGATGAGATGCCACTCCTCATTCGAGTCCTAACACTCTATTTGCAAAAAAAAAAAAGTGAATGGAACAAGATTTCACAAACTGAGTAATTTTAATCCAGGTGGATGGGAGACACTACGGGCCTCCTGTGTTTGGAAAGAGGGTTTTGCCTCTTGGCATCGCCGGACTTCTGGTTCCATCTTTATAGAAGGAAGTGATGGACAGGGGATCCCCACAAACTCTTCCCGCCCTAAGTTTCCTTAGAATCTTATGTCTCACTTTCGTTGTCATGTACGCAAACCCTTAGTTCTCAAATAGTTCCTATATATTAACTAATAATTATCCTGTCTCTGAGAGAAGACTTCTAGAACAGTTTCTCATTAGTTCTTACTCTCAGGGGACAGCCAAAGTTTCCCAAGCTGAGGTCCATAAAGTGTGAACATCATTAAAGACTAAATTATCCAACCCTCTCCCACCACTCACCACCTATTTTCTCAGATGAAGAAACTGAGGCCCAGACAGGTCAAGTGACCTGCTCTAAGTCTGTGTCAGGAACTAGACTCACTGCCCCAGGCAAGAGGCTTTCTGCCAACCAGCGGTGCTGCAGTAACTCAATTACTCAATATTGGACACTTTCACTTGGCAAATAAGTAATCTTAAAAGTAGAATAATAAATTGACTCCCAACATTGTTTTTGAGTTGTTGAATGTCTTGAGCACTTTTGAGCATTTTTGTGGGTTGAGAGAGGGAACACGGAAGGAGAGAAAGAGAAAGACAGGGAGAGAAATATTTGTTCCCATACAGAAGACAGCTCTTCTTTTGGTGGGAAGAATCTTGTCTTTTCGACCTGAGAATTCATCTCCTGCTGTCCACCCCACTCCTTCCCAGGGCTAGTTCCTCCTTTTAAGAAATCAAGGACCAGGGGACAAGGGAGATGTCGAACTCTTACTTAAAATTCCCGGGTGGGACAACTTGTTCCAGCAATTTTAGTGTGAGGTAGGTTTCAGTATAAAATTCCTCAGCTGCCATGTCATTTGCAGTAAACCATCAGTTTGTTGGCTTGAGATGACAGCACATGACACATCCAAATAATTCTTCTGTCAAGTCTCTTCAGAGAAAGAGCAGGATTGCAAGTTTGAGAGCGATGGCATTCTTTCTGATGGACAGAATAGAACATTTTCTCCCTGTTTTTAATTTAAGGTTCTGAAACTGTGGCTCTTCACTCTGGGAACTGACATGTTTCCAAGCCTGAGATGATCCTGTTTATTGTAAAGAAGAGTGAGATGGTAACGAGGGTGATAATCAGAGGTATCAAAAGCCAAAGGCTCATAGGCAAGACAGAAAAATCAGCAGAATTTGACAAAATGCAATTTTGGAGAAAGGCTGATATGACCATGGGTTAGCTTCTATATTCTCCTCACCCCAAATAACCGGCCCTATGAGTTGGGATCACCTCACTATAAGTAAATATTAAAAGGGAACAGATAGAGGTAGAAACGATGCTAGAGTAATTTTGAGGCTCATTGAAACATCTTTCTCTAGTTGAGAAGATTGGACAGAGTCTCACAGTCTACCCACCAAAAATGGAAATCACAATGTCATGTTGACCTGGGTGGATTTTTGGAAGGCTGAATATGTTTAGGCAGAAAATGCAGGATTTGAGGTTCCTCTTCTGCCTTCTACAGGTCATGTGATCTTGGAGGAGTTACTTATTCTTTTCTGAGCTTCAGGCTCCTCATCTAGAAAATGAGTATCAAAAATATACCGCCTCACAGAGTTGTAAAAATGGTAATAATTATTTATTGGATGTTTTCCATGGCACTGAGCTAAGCAGTTTCTGGATATTATCTAATTTAATCCTCAGAGTAGCCCCCAGAAGCAGATATTATTACCCTTATGTCACAGATATGTAAAGTGAGGCTCAGAGACGTTGCCTAAATTCGCTAGGCTATGAAGTGACAGATTAGGATTTGAACCCAAGTTCGTCTGATGCTGTGATGGATACTCTTAACCAAGACTCTTTATGTGAAAAAGTTTCTTGTCAGATGCTGGCTATTATATTACAGTTAGTGATAATTATAAAGTAATCACTTCACAGTCATCTTGTAAGATAACTTCAGTTACTTAGTGTCCTCAAGCTACAAGCACCATTTATTTGTCAACTTGCAATTTTTGATAATAATGGCTATTATATATTGAGTGCCTATACTGTGCTGGGCTCTGTTCTAAGCACCCAATGAAGTAGGTGTTATTATTATCCCCATTTTACAGATGTGGAAACCAGGACACTGAGATCTTTAGTAACTTTCCCAAAGTCCCACTGCTAGTAAATGGGAGAGCTGGTATTTAAGCTGGTTTTGTAGAACCGAAGTATATGATGTCTCCTCATATGAAGCATGGGTCTAAACACTGGCCGAGTGAATTAACAAAATGAGTTCTTGCTTACCTGTCTGGGGACTAGAGTGATTGCTGATGCTACAGGGTCGACAGGAGAGAACTCTTCCATGTGGATTGTCTGGGACATCTGGCCACAGGAACTATCATTTTCCCTCCAGTAACCTCCTGAGTTTTCCCCAACTCTTACTAACCAGAAGATCCTTACTAACCAGAAGAAAACCCCGGGTCACTGTTTGCCCCAGGTAGCCACAACTGTTAACCCAATTCTCAGCCTGGTTCTTGCCTTTATAGCTGGAGAATTGGGAATTTTCCTGTGATGTACAAGGTAAGGGTCCCCAGCTCTAGAAGGGTAGAAAACAATTAAAATTGTTTTAACAGTCAGTGTTTTTAATTATAAATAAGAGAATCTTAAGCTATCTGATGCCAAAGAAGAACTTTGTAGAGGGCTATTGATTAGTTCACAGAACAGGAGCAAGGCCAGAGAGATGGACTCAGAAGTGGCAGAGGGAGCAGGAAGGGGAGCACAGAGCAATGGCCTCATCAGTTCCCGCAGCCGCGCGGCTGCACTGGACCCCACCCCGTGGCCGGCGTTGGACCTGCTCCCCCAGAGCTCTGCGGTTGCCCTTGTTTTTTTTTTGTATCACCTGCTTCAGATTCTAAGTCAGGCTGCAATAACCAGTTGGCCCGTTTTCAGATCCTGTGTCTGCATAGTGGTTGTCGGAGGTCTGAAGAGCAAAGACTCTTAGGCTACTGATTCAGAGGCTGGGCAAAGTGTGACAACTGTCCACCGCATAGTTACCGATCTATTTGTCGGGAACCTAATTCCCTGCACTTAATCCTGAGTGAACTTGTTGGATGAATAGCATTTTACAACAGTGGACACTGGGGTTAGGGAGGGTTAGTGACTTAACCCACTGCATGCAGTTTCTTATGTCAGTATCACCCTTAGCAAGTTGCTTCCCAGCTTGAGAAGCACTGGCTCAGGTGGGAAGAGTAATGCTTTTATTCACAGATTGCTTGGATGGAACCTCACTTCTTCTTTGGGTAGAACTAAGAAACAAATTGTCCCCTATAAAGCGCTCCAGCATCTTTAACATTCTGGCAGGAACAGCGCTTGAGGTGTCTGAAAGAAAAGGCAGTTAAAATGAAGTGTAGTCTATAAAACGCACCATTTATTTCTATATATTCATTTGCATCTGGTATGCACAGAGCTGTTAAATATATTCCCAAAGAACAGAAACATTATCCATTTCCATAATTTTTGAATTATAGAAATATTTAGTCAAACTGAAAATACAACAAGCTTTTATAGGCCGTTATAGTGATTGAAAGGGCCTGACAACTTCTCATAGTTCGCAGTCATGGGAAACATATGTGCAGATCTCTGTAAGGGAGCAAAGATGTGAGAACGTCATGGGGACCAGAAGAAGATACTTCCTATGAGATTTCGGAAGGCTCTGAGACCAAGGAAGGACCACAGAGACAGAATAGGGAGACTTCTGGCTTAAGCCAAATCACCAACAGGCCCCAGGGAGGGGTAGGTGGAGCTGACTGTTTATTTTAAACAGTCAAACCCCAGCTGATATGGCCACTCGATGGGCTAGCAAAACACCTTCCCTGCACAGGACCAGAGTGGGGAGAGGTCCAGGATTCACATTTTAGGAATATGTCTGTTTTTTCAGCAAGCTTTCTGTGTGTCACATTTGTGAAAAGAAACACATTTTCCTCATTTGTTTTCTTTATAAAAAGAATTGCAGAAAGAGAAAGAGAGAGGCCACATGGTTGAGTGAGAAGCCAGAAGACACATTTGAGAACTGGACCTACCAGTGACTAACTGTGTTGATCTTGGGCACACTGTTAATGGATTCTTCTGAATCTTAGATCCTTGCCTACCTCACAGGATTAAGTTAGATAAACTTTAAAACGCCCCATGTAACTTAAAGCAGCACAGTAGTCCTCCTTTATCCGAAGGAGGTGCGTTCCAAGACCCCAGTAGACGCCTGAAACTGTGAATGGTGCACAACCCTATATATACTATGTTTTCCCTATACCTACATATTTTTTACTTAAAGGCAGCCATCTACAGCTTCTCTTTGGCATCTGAATTCCCAGCATCACTACTCTCATGCTTTGGGCTCATTATTAAATAAAATGAGGGTGACTTGAACACAAGCACTGAGATACTGGTAGCAACAGTTGCTCTGATGGCTGTGATGGCTGCTAAGTGTCTAACAGACGGGAAACATATACAGACATGTGGAAACTCTGCACGAAGGGCTGACTCATGTCCAGGGCTGAGTGGAACAGGACTGCAAGAGATTTCATCACACTACTTGGAATGGTGCACAATTTAAAACTTATGAATTGTTTATTTCTGGAATTTTCCACTTAATAGTTTCTCATCATGGTTAACTTAAAAACTATGGAAAGCGAAACCTCAGATAAAGGAGAAATGCTGTATACAATTGTGAGGTGTCATTCATAAATGAATGTGCCCAGTCCTAACCTGAGTATAATTTGGAACTCGATTTCTTCTAAAATTCAAGTTAAGAATTCAATAAACACACAATGAACATGTAATAAACCTCAAAATAGCAAGAAAATATGGGGCATTTCTAGTAAAAATGATGAAATGGACATACATCTACTATAACCCTTCCCCCACCCCCAATCCCAGTAAAAGAACAGTAAAAGTATTTCTTAAAAGCTTAAACACCCAAGGAAGGGAAGAATGGAGAGGTGACAGAGCAATAAAACTTAAGAGGCTGGAAAGGAATTGAATGAGTGGGAAAGGATTTAGAGAAAAGAGAATGATCATAGATAGTAGGGATACCTGGGAATCCACGAACCTCTACTGCAGACTCCTCCAGAGCCTTAGAGACTGACAGCACCCGGTTGCCTTGGAAGCAAGGGTGAGATGCATCTGAAATAAGAATTGGTTCGAAGTCTATTTAAAGCACAATTGACCCTCGAGTCCCTTCTCCCGCTACACTCAGCCTGGCGACTGCCCCTGTTTTACCCCTACCAAAGACTGGAGGCCCCTGGGGAGGGAAAACAAAGGGCATTTGGCACGATTAAAGGTTAGGTGAGTGTACGTGTTCTGGAGAGTAAAGACCCAGCCCTCTTCCCACAATGGGCTCCCGCACTCACTGGGCAGCCAGGCCGTGGCACTCTGCAGGAGCTAGGAAAAGTGTTTTTGGTGGGAGTCTAACCAGCCCAAGATATAAAACTTAAAAACATTGACTTGGGAGGTTCTATAATAAATGACCCAGCCAGATTCTTTAACCAATATTTATTGAAGGCCTATTGTGTGCCAGATACTTTTTGAAGTCCAAAGATTCTGCAGAAAAGAAAGAAGAAAGAAAAAGAAAGAAAAGAAGAACGAAAAGAACGGAAAGAAGAAAGGAAGGAAGGAAGGAAGG
>NW_024346667.1:5139393-5170103 GCF_902729225.1 Pteropus medius | reverse complement strand
GGTGGCAAGAGAGGAGTGAGTGCGAGGTCAAGATGAGGTCAAAGTGGCTAAGGAGGTGTGGTAGGCTGAATAATGGTCCCCAAAGGTGTCTGTAGCCTAATCCCCAGAATGTGTATGTTACCTTAGATGGCAAAAGGACTTTGCAGATGTGATTAGACTGAAGATCTTGAGATGGGAGATTACCCTGGATGATCCACGTGGGCCCAGTGTAATTGCAAGGGTTCTTATAAGTGACAGAGTGGGGAGGCATGAGAGTCAAAAAGGAGACGGGGAGATGGAAGCAGAGGTGGCGAGAGGAGTGATGTCGGAAGGGTCCAAGACCCAAGGAATGCAGGCGGCCTCTAGAAACCGGAAAAGGCAAGGAACCAGACTCTCCCTTAGAGACTCCAGAAGGAATGCAGCGCTGCTGACACCTTGATTTTATGAATTCTGACCTCCGGAGCTGTGAAACAATAAATGTGTGTTGTTTTAAGCCACTAAGTTTGCGCTAATTTGTTACAGAAGCCATCGGAAACCAATAGAGTGGAAAGGGAGCAAATCCAGTGTAGTCTTCTTTTTCATAAAGTGAGAACTTTAAAAAAGAAGTTAGCCTTGTTTTTCATGCAAGTAGAAAAAATGCCCATCATCAAACACGTCTGAGGTGTTATTTATTGCCTTGAATTTGATACATTTAAAATGTTATTTAACATAAAGCCATTTAAAACTCTTAAGTAATGCTTTCAAAATGTTTTTCCTTTTAATGCATAAAAATCTGTTCTCCCCATGCACATCAGTCCGATATGACCGGATAATTTAAATAAATATTAATCTGTTTATTCTTGCAGTGTTTTCCCTTCTGTCCCCATTTCTTGGAACTGATCAGGACGGTATATGCTTCTGCTCTTGGGGATCTCTTTAGTACTGAGCAGAGGTCACTAGAGCCCCGGGCTGTAGACACTGAAGAGGTAATATCTGGGCTTGGGGGAAAGGGCGGGTGGAGGGAGGAGAGGCTGCAAAGGCTTCTGGAGACATCAACATAGGGAGGCCAATCTCTGCAGCCTGAGGTGAAAGAGCTGTGAGTTCCACAGAGTGCAGTCTCCTCCTTGAAAGTACCCTAGGAGTAAGGAAGATGGCTACAAGAAGATAGCCATATTTCAATAATCACTCTACATGTAAATGGACTGAACTCACCACTAAAAAGGCACAGAGTTGCAGATTGGACCAAAAAACAAAACCCAACCCTATGCTGCCTCCAGGAGACACATCTCAGCTCCAAAGACAAATATAGACTCAGAGTGAAAGGGTGGAAAATTGTATTTCAAGCAAATGGCATTCAGAGAAGAGCGGGAGTTGCAGTACTAATATAGGTGAAAGAGACTTCAAAATAGAAAGGTAAAGAAAGGTACCGTGGGACACTATATAATGATAAAGGGAATCATGCACCAAGAAGACATAACACTTATTAGTATCTATGCTTTCAATCAGGGAGCCCCAAAATATATAAAGCAGTTACTAACAGAACTACAGAGAGAAACAGACCAAAACACTATCATAATAGGGGACCTAACTAAATACCTCACTGTCTTCCTTACTCCTGAAACATAAGCTTTCATAACTGCAAATCTTTGAGCTGAGTAGACTTCTGTTATGTTGTTTCTCTCCTAATTGACCCCAACCTAAAGCAAAACCAAGTCAAACCATCAAATAGCACCACTAACTAAAAAGAGATAAGATAAAGTATTTTTAAAACTGCAGTATCATCTGAGAGGTCGGCGGAAAAATGATGAGGGCGGTTTAGAAAAAATGAGGACCTATCAAATAAAGTTGTCACCAAGTCTCATAAAATCCAGAGACTTTTACTGCTTCTGATCCTCCATATGTATCTAAAATGGCGAGTTATTTTAGAGGACCCTCCCTTGAGTGGGGTATGGAAAAACGTCTTCCAAGTGGCAAAATCCAAATTCCATGGCTTGGGAAAACAACTGGCCTGGAATAGAAAATGTGATCCTTTTTGAAGAGCCTCAGCTTTTGTCTTCTAGAATTACATAGCTGTCAGACCTGTCAGTCATTGCTCCGAACTGCCTGGAGACAGTGGTTTCACACAACAGACTGGAACTTCTAGCACATTGAAGCCTGGTGCTCTGGGTGTGAGCGAACCTGTGGTGTTCCAGTGTTGCTGCCAAGAGATCTGACGGTTATAATAAGAGTCCAGAAATCTAGAGCTGTGTGGTTGTGGGAAACACAGTGGAGAAATATGCCTCTGAAGTTTTTTTTTTCATCAAAGGTTGATGCTAAAACCATTATATGATGATGGAGTCTGAATAACTCTTTTTAAAGCTGATTCCTTTAAGGCTCTAACAAAGAATTAAGCAAGGCCACCTCTCCTGGACCACCATGGGTTGATGTCTGCCTTTTGTTGCAATGACCTGAGACTATCTGGACCATTTTCTCTGGATTCTATTTTAAATTCCTTTTCTAGTCTTGCTGCCCGAGGTGACTGCTTCCTGGTCACCCCTACGGGAGCTCCAAGACACATGGCCTACTCAGTTCAACGTCCCAGGCAGAGCTTTTACCGTATCTGGTGAGCATCTTACCAGGACTCAAGTCCTTTACATTTCAGTGTGCTACATTCTTGGTTCGAGATTTCAAGAAGCTAGGACAATCTACAGACGAGAAAAGCCTCATTGCTGTAAGATCTTAGAAGAGGGCATTTGCTTAATCGTAGAGCATCTCATTCTCCATGGCTGCTCACTCAGATAAGAGGTCCAGAGCCTAATCTTTCCTTCAATTATAAACTCTTTAATTGTTATAACCATATTTTATTTATTCACTTCTTTATTGTGTTCATTTATTTAATTAGCCAAGAAACTCAGTAATCAAGATAAATTTTTTAGTATAATTAAAAAAAATACAAATGAATACCAACAATCCAAAATAAACAAAATATGAACATTTTAAATTAAGATGGGATGAGTGTTGCTGTTCATCCTCTTGCCTCTGGCACCAATATGACCTGGCCCGGCAGTGTTACTGATCTTATCTGTGTGGCATTTTCTTACACCTCTGCTGACATCAAATATGTAGTTTTTTTCTTGGACACCAAATACTTGTCATTTTCTTCTTTCCAGTTCTCTAACTCTCTAACTCCAATTGGATGTTCAACAATTCATTTCAATTTAATTTAATTCAATTCAGTTTAGAGTTAGTGTAGCTCCAACAGGTTAAGGCCTCAGGCCCACAAGACTGCCCCCACTTGAGATATCAGCTGAAAATGGGTTGCCCGATTATCCACACTTCTGCCTGCTGACTACCATTTCAAGGGTTCCCACGACTCCCTCCTCATGTTCCATAATTCGTGAGAATGACTCTCAGAACTCAGGAGAGCACTTGCTAGTACTGGTTTATTACAGAAGATACACATCAGGAACAGCTGAATGGAAGAGATGCGTAGAGCGAGTACTGGGGTAGGGGTTTGTGAAGAGCTTTTGTGCCCTTGCAGGGCACACCTGCACCTCGATGTGTTCATCGACCTGAAAGCTCTATACCCCACCATTTAGGGGTTTTATAGAGGTCTCATTACATAGGCACGGTTGATTAAATCACGAGCCATTGGTGGTTAACTCAATCTCCAGCCCTTCTCCCCTCCTTGGAACTTGGGAAGTGAAAGTTCCAACTCTCTAATCACATGATTGGTTCCTCTGATGACTAGGTCTCACCCTGAAACCATGGAGCGGCCCCTCCAAGAGTCACCTTATTAGGATAAACTCAGGTATGGCTGTGAATAACAAATGATGCTCCTGTCACTCAGGAAATTCCAAAGGTTTTAGGAACCTTTTGCCAGGAATCAGAGACAAAGACCAACATGTATTTCTTAATATCTTAAACTATCTTATTTAAAATTATGATTTCTTTTTATTATGGACTTTTCCAGTAATTTTGATTTTTAAAATTATTCCCTGAAAATATTTATCTTAACTGCTGAGCTTTTTTTGACACTCTGAAGTGAGCACCTCATTCACCTCACTCTAGTCCCAGCCCTGCTTAAATTTTCTAAAATTAAATATAGTGTGCTACTTGAGAATTCAAATTCACATAAAAAGCCAGTCAGACATTCAAAAGGTTTGTTTTTCTCCTCTATTTGTAGAGAATGTCTTTTCCTGGGCAGACTGAAATTCAGGTTTTGGCTAAAATGGCTTCATGGAATTTTTTTCTGAGTATGAGGAAGGCAATTTCATATTGAATTTGGAAAGCACATCCCTAACATCAATATTGATTGGCAGAGATTAAGCAAAGCTTTCTTTTCTACTTTAAAGTTATAATTCAAAATGTGTTGCTGAAAGTGGAGTCAAAATTAGTACTTTGGTAAAGTCTCTAGTGTTCAGGTGGTATGCAGGTTCTTAAATTAGGCAGCTGAGTCACACATCATAAGGTAATGATCTCACAGCTGCCTTAGAAATGTATTAGCTCTAGAAAGAGGAGGGACGTGCAGGACTTCGCCATTAACTGGAAAGGAACTGCAATATGTTCGAATACTCGGGTTAACTCTGTCCCTTAAAAATAATCTAGATTTAGGAAAGGACAACATACCACAGGCAGAATTGAAGTCTTTGAGCCTACCGCGGGCATTTTGAAAAGTTCTTACCATTCCCCAGTATTTCAAAAAGACAGTAAGTTAGTAGTGAAGGTGAGAGAGTGGGGTAGGATGCAGTGCTGACTCTTGGCCTTGCTGTGTGGGGTCCAAATTAGCCCCTTCCGACCTATGTCTTGTTTTTCCCATCCATGAAATCCATGATATGAAACAATGGTCTTCATTCTCACTGGTACATTTTGAAAAGATAATATCTACCCAGAGATCCTCATGGTGAATTCCTAGAAAGAATATTGCATAAAAAAATCTCTGGTATTATTCTCTTCACTCTCTCTTTCCCCCCTGGTTGGGACGAGGCAATCCATGTGGCGAACTAGGAGGAAAGCTTACCTTTCTCTTATGCCCCTTTCAGACTCTCTGATTAAATTGCCACAATTCCACAGATGGCAGAGCCGGGCTGGTTACAACTTAATCCATTTAACTGTAAATAATCTTGCTCCCATTCCAATTTCTTCATCTGCAAATTGGAACTAATATTTATGTTGTTGCTCAAAGAGATTTAGTCAGGTCTAATGAGATCAGTCGTGTAGTGGGTTTGGCGCTTGTCGGATGGAAGGCATTATATAAATATGCCGTCATTTTCATTAGGATTATTTTCATCATAATTTTATGCTAAACACAGCTGTGGCAACATATGTTTTAAAGATTTAAATAAACATTCCTAAATTTGTGAAACCTGATTCGCTTTTGCCCAATTTGGCTAAATTTGCCATCATTTTGAAAATTCTGAAGGCAAGGCTTTCAATTCACAAAGGCTTTCAATTCACAAAGCCTTTCCCTGTGGCAAGGGGCTTATACACTGACAAGCATAATTTTCTTTTGTAATCTATTTAAAAACAGCAAAATTGTCCAATGTGATAGCCTGGCAATTTGGAGGTGGGGTTCCCTCATAGGAACTGTGTTAGGGGAGAGTCTCACAAAAGTACAACTTGAGGCTATCTCAAAAACCACCTACTAGTAGTACAAAAGCTTGATTACTGGAAAGCTAGAACAAATAGAAGAGGCATAAGTATGTTTTCAAATGGAGATCAAACCGTGACCATGTCTTTAGTAGTTCAAAATATTGGCTGTGGGCCACTTATATCTCGAGCTCTATTGATAAGTGTTTGTTTCACCTTTCCCTCGAATTAAGTGTATGGTGACTCAGCTGCACAATTTAAATGACCTAAATAATTGAATCAGTTGTGCCCTTGGCATGGGACGTAGAAATTGTCTTAAATGGGATTATACCAGCAAAAAAGACTCAAATCTTTTTGGCCCTTTCCCCAAAGACTGATTGTTTTCAAGGGCTTTGAGTGACAGGACCAAGTTTCTTTTGCTGTGATACAGATAAGTTACCTGATAAATTGGGGTCGGTCTGAAGATTGCATATTTTGGCCTTTTTCAATGTACCCACAACTGAATAAACTCTATATTGAAGTAGTGATTAATCAGGTTGACATCCCTACTGCTGACTCTTTATTTATCTTTATACAAATTTATCCTCATTCTCGATAGGTTACATAAACCATTGATTGCCTGCAGTGGTTTGGGAACATTATAGGCTATCTCCAGTTATTTCAGAGTTATACATTTTAAAAATATTTTTATTTGACTTATTCAAAGAAAAGTTGACCATTGGTAATGATGTCCAGATTTAGAGCTTTATGTTAACTGAGGCTTTGTGGGGTGCTCTGTGGAAACAGAGCCTCTGAAAAAGCATGCTTCAGAAGGTGGGGAAAACGTGTTTCCCAGGAGGCAAAAGAAAGGAGAAGTTTTGCTTTTCTCTATGATGCTAATGTTGTTTTTAAAGCCAAAGGATCTCAAACCTTTCGAAAGCATTTCCTCAGGAACGAACTTATTTTTAAGCATAGTTTTAAACACAAATCGCACACGTGCGTGCGCGCGCGCGCGCACACACACACACACACACACACACACACAATCTCATTCTATGAATTGAAGGTGCAGCCGAGATTGTCCAACTTAACAAGTTTGCTGGATGCATTTGTTGATGGTGGTCCCTAGGACAGCATCTTGAGAACAATAGCTTTAAATGCCTTCTCTACTAAACCAGTCCGTGAGAGTAGCAGGAAATCAGTGTTCTCTGAGAAGACCAGCTGTACTGTCCCTAGAGAAGTGCCCTCTGCACTCTCCCTTTCCTCCCTCTTCCAAGAAGAGGGACTGGAGGCAAGAACATGAAAGATATCCCTGGAGATTCCAAGATTAGCCTGGGCGAGCTCTTTGGGCAGGGGGAGAGAGGTGAGGTAGATCTTCCAGTTGTCCAAGCAGTGGGGAAATGGACAGCCCCTGTAATTCCAGCCTTTATGTGGTATGAGTTCATTATTGCTCGGGCAGGATGAAGAGCGCCATCCCCAAAGATATCCACACTCTAGTCGCTGGAGTCCTTGGGACCTTTTACTATAAATGGTGAGAGGAACTTTGCAGATGTGATTAAGTTGCGGATCCTAAGTTGGGGAAATTCTTCTGAATTATCTGGGTGGTTCCAGTGTAGTCACAAGAGTCCTTAGAAGAGGGAGGTAGGGAGAGTCTGAGGAAAGACAAAAGGCAATGTGATGATGGATGAAGTGAGAGAGCTTGGAAGGTGCTGCACTGACGGACTCGAAGATGGAAGATGAGGCTGTGAGGCCGGGAACGCAGGCAGCTTCCGGAAGCTGGAAGAGGCGAGGAAACAGATTCTCCCTTGGCTTTCAGGGGGAAGGCAGACCTGTGAGCCATTTTAGATTTCTGACCTCCAGAACTATATGAGAATAAATTTGTGTTGTTAAAAACCGCTGAGTTTGTGGTAATTTCTTACAGCAGTTAACAGGAAACTATGTTGGAGGGCGGTTCCCAAAACCACTCTTAAAGCTTGATAATGACTATGGTTTATCCCAACAAAAGAATACAGTTTAAAATCAACAAAAGGTAAAAGCACAGGGGCTGTTTATCGTAAATCAGATTTGTTAGCTTAAACTATTTGATCGAAGTGATAGGGCATAGCGTCAGCATACAAATACACTCTTACTACAAACACTATCCTGAGGGTTCAGAGGCTATCTTCCAAGAGTGGGTGAAGGGCTAGTCCTGAAGACAGGCCTTTCTAAGAATGCCCAGGGTTTGAATAATACAGGCCCGCTGAGTTAACCCTTTCCTACATGGAAAATAACACAGGTACTTAGGTCGATAAGGCCTGGACACATCCAGGTTATGATTCTGGGTTAACTGCATTTGCACTAAACATTTGCTAGTTTAAAAAACTATGGGATTTGTTATCATTTATTGATGAATTGGGCATGGTCAGAAAGCTCGCCTCCTGGTGAGGGAGGAACCACACAGTATTTAACAGACAGCGATAAGGATTTCGGAGGCCTTCAACGAGGAGGCAGAATTAGAGGACTGGCTGGGAGTGTAAGGTAATCATGACTCTCTTTCATGGGCTCTCGGAACTAGAAATGACTTCAAGAAATAACATTGACTGGTTTCTTATCTGAGCTTGAACAGAGGAGCCAATTAGCATCTCTTTCTTAATAAATACAGAAATATTTTAAGGCAGTAATCAAACCTCCCCTTAATATTCTCTTCTCAAGGCCAAATTTTATTTCCAAGCCTTTTAATCATTTTGGGGCTTCTTTATTTAGTTTCCTCCAGGTATTATACATTCTCTGTACATCATTTCAAAGTAAATGAGCCTCTTTAATTAGGATCCAACTAATGTACCATTGTGGGAATAAATTTATTTTCCTGTTTTTTCAGGAAAACTCTATTCAGAAATTGGGCTCCTGACAACTCAAATAAGGCCCCAGTTTATCTCAGCAAGTGAGGAAGGAATTTAGCAGAGAAAAAAACAAAAAGCAGCCTATAGAATATCATCCTCCACAAATGATTTTTGGTTAACTCAATAACCCAAAGGAAATGTCTCTATATGGGTATTCTTAATACACAAAGTGTAACAGTAACATCAAATAACATTTATTGATTGCTTAATGTGTACTAAATATGTACTTTAAAGGATTACTTCATTCAAAAGTCACAATCGTCCTAGGAAGCTGATTCTGTAATTATCATCCCCATTTTACCTGTGGGGAAACTGAAGCACAGAGAAGTGAAATAACTTGCCCAAGGTCACATATGCAGGAAGCAGAGGGACTGAAAGAAGCCACAGGAAATAGGAGAAAAAAAAGAAGAGTAGAAGGAAGGGCAGGAAGCCGAGAGGTTTGAAGCCATGGATTGGAAGTGATGGTGGCAAAAGCCTCGAGCCTCATCCACAAAGCAGCCCTTGAAGGAACAAGAAAACAAATATCCATGGGTATGTGGGGGTGGCAAGTGGGAGAAACCTGTGTCTTAACCAAGTCTATGGTCATTCTGAACCAAAGGCACCCCAAACGCCAAGAGGGAGTCTCGCCAAGGAAGTGTTTGTTGTAGACAAGCCGGTGAAACAAGATCAGTAAATGAGCCAGCATCCAACTCCCCGCACTCGGAGCTGCAGCTGCACCTGGACCATGGGCTGCTTTGCACTGACTCTGTGCTCATAGGCATGCTTATTCTTCTTGCAGACCGTCTGTTTGACATCTATTGAAATGTGCATGGTAATACAGGCATCCTTCATTTTATTGCGCTTCGCAGGTGCTGGCGTTTTTGACAAACTGAAGGCGAGATTCTCCTCCAGCGAAAAGATTATGACTCGCTTTATTGCGATACTCACTTCGTTACAGTGGTCTGGAACTGAACCCATGATGTCTCCGAGGTCTGCCTATAATGCCTACCTCACAGGGTTGAGATCTTGAAGAAGATACTGTGCTTAGAAACACTTTTAAACTATGAAGTGTAATTATTATCATTATGATGATGATTTCAGGTCACTGATTCAGAGTGACAAAGCAAATGAGCAAGGAACTGGGAATAGGAGACTCTCTGCCATTATTCACCTGGAGTACTTGTGTGTCTCCCTTAAACTCAGGCTTCAGTGTCCTACTCTGTAAAGTCAGGAATTGTTCTAGTTTGCTGTTTCTCAACTGAAATATTTGACACCCTGGTGCGGGCTGATCTAAGGAGTGGTAGAATCATTGTTAGCTAGCTGGAAATTGTGCAATATCTACAGTTTATAGAAAATGTGGGTTTAGCTCATATCCCACATGAGAATATCATCATAAGAAAGAGGAAAACTGCTGACATGGATAACCTGCAAAGTTCTCTCTAACTCTAAGAAGTTTGTTCATCTTGTTCAACATGTTCTACATAAAAAGATGTTGACGTGTATAGTACATCATAGAATGATTTCGGCCCCAACTAGTTCAATCTAAAACATTCAAGATTATATTGAATGGAACATTAATTTGGGGAAATAGCGATTATGTTGAATTCTGCTTATGCTGCGTTTTTCTGGTTTTGTTTTATCTATTTTTGTTAGTTTTTTATCAGTGGTGACTTTCATGTTCAGTTTGTCATTGGTTCTACCCTGCAGATCTTTGTCTGATTTATAAACGCCCTGCCTTACTCTACCTAGATTGGTTCTACCCTGCAGATCTTTGTCTGATTTATAAACACCCTGCCTTACTCTACCTAGTTTGGTTATTGATTTATTTGTTCTTTTACTGTGGGTAATTTGAGCTCTGCTTATTTTCATTATAGCATAAGGGAAAAAAATATAATTTATCAGCATCATTTTCAAGTGTATGACTGCTTTCCATAGTAACCTTGAATATTTCAAGCAAGCATAGCCAAGAGAGAATTAAAATAATCAAATCTGGATTATCCATGGTTATGAGAGTGTCCAGGAGTAGCAATGTTTCAGACGCTCAAAAAAACCATTTCTATTTTTGAGCATAGGCATAGCTAATGTTCAGGAAATTCAGGAAGCTTTAAATTCGGTCATTGAAATTAGAATGTGAATGCCTGCCGTCGATGGATATTTATTTAGCTAGGAGGGTATAGATAAAAACACTAGACATTTTCCCTACCTTTTTTGGCCTGGGAAGAAGGGTCACAGACACTGCTGTTCCGTGGTGATGATAGAACTGAGAAAACATCCTGTAGCTTCTCATCGCAACAGCAGGACAAAAACCAAAATAACAAAAAAAAACACAACGCAGCTTGGATCCAGTTTGAGCCTCTGTGTAAAAACTAAAAGCATGCGAACTTTAAACGTGTTTAAAATATTAAAAATCCATTAAAGTCAAGGCTGCAGGAGCTTATGAAGTAATACATAGGCGGTTATTTGAAATCCTCTGCACAAGTCTGGCTGATCGCCTGCCAACCCCATCACTGATTTCATCCCAGCCCCACACTGTGTTCCAGGCAGGAGCTCAGCAAACAGGCTTGGAGCACGGTTCCTTCAAAACCAGCCAAGTATAGTTTATGTTAAATGTCCTTACCGCAAAATTACACATTTTGATGGAATTCTACATGTGTTAAAACTCAATGTAATTAAATATAAAATTTACAATATAGTCTGTTTAGGAAACAGTGTAATTTTGATTTATGTGACATTTATTGTTCCCACGCTGGTCATAACCAAAAGTAATTGACATGACCATTTTACAGATGAGTTTCTTGAGAGATAAAAGTCATGTTTGCCACGAATTCAATAAACATTCATGTAGGGCCCCTCACAGCCTGTCTTGTCTCATCTCTTGATTTCTTGCCATTAATTTCTCCTCCACTTTTAAGTCATTCTCTACTTTAGCTCTGGGCTTCCTTGCCTCTTGTTCTTTGAATTTTTCAGTAGTCTGGTTTCTTTATCATCTCCCCTTTCTTGCCCGTCATGATGTATACTTACTCTTCTCTTTATTTGTACAAGTAAATGTGAGGGTATAGCTTTTTTTATTATTATTTACGAGGGTGTGGTTTTAAATCTACTTGTATACACATTTAGAAATTAAGTTTTGTACACATTATTTGATGGGAATCATTAAAATTAGGACCTATGAATCTCAAAGTCCCAGATAATTGACTTGAAGTAAAGATATCGGGTAAGGAAAAGACAGAACAAAGAGGTGAGGGAACTCGGTCACTTCCCCCTATTAATTAAAACACCAGAAAACACCAGTAGTCATTTAGGTTTCCAAAGTTACGTTATTGTCTGATTTATAGAGGTGATTTGCATTATAGGTTTCTATAAATGAATACCAGTGGCTGAGACTTTAAATAATATTACAAATTTTAAGTTCTCTGAGTTTTTTCAGACTTTATCTACAATAAGTATAGGCATAGCCTCATTAACATTAATAACCACTCTCCTACTCGCCTGACTGGAAGAAGTGAGATATTTTAGAGTGTCCCCATCCTGCATAGTCCTGGGAACCCCACAGGTGGTAACTGGTGGCGTTCACCACCGTTGAGAACCAAAGCAGGATCCACCATTCCAGACCCTGGCATTTCCACAAAGGAACTGCTCACGTCTGGGACTTTCGTCCTTATGCGGCTTTATTGCCATGCGTAACTGGTATTGAACTTGGAAACTCACTGGTGGAAGGGGGCTCACTTTCCTAGTGAGAAGAGCCTCTTCCTGCAGCAGGCTCGGTCGTAGCCCTGCAGCCCAAACACCCTCTAATTATATTTAAAACACCAAGTTTCAAATTGTATTAGTTTACTAGAGCTGCTGCCATAATAAAGTACCTCAAACCTTGTAGTTTAAACAACAGATATTTGTTGTTTTCAATTTCTGGAGGCCAGAAGTCCAAGCTCAAGGCGTCAACAAGATTCATTTCTTCAGTCCTGGGACTGCTCTGACCCTCCAGCTGCATTCATTGTGCTCCTATTGTATGCAGACTATCATGAGTTCTAGGGATAGAAAGACATAGAATTTCTACCCTCAGAAGTTGTGGAGACACTATCTGGAGTCCATGAAACAGGTAGAAGGAGCATTTACAGAGCATCACATCAATGCCCCAAAATGAATTAGAGAGTCCAACTGAATATCAGTTGAGTGAAGTGCAGGGTGCAGATGGGAATAGTCATGCAGGATGACTCAGTAGGACTGGCTAGATTTTGAGCCAGATTTGTGGTAAGAACATTCAACCAGGTAGCTCGGAAAATATATTAGAAAACCATCCATCAACGTCAAGCTCTGTCTCTAGGAATGTGGGTCTCAGGGTCCTCTGAGGATGTGTTATTGCTGGTGGAATAAAACCTATTATGTAAGGGTGTGTTCAAAGGTCAGTGTGGAGGCTTCGGATTTTTTTTTTCTTAGTTTGGCAACCTCCACAAATAATGGTACACAGTAGAATTAAAGCGATTGGAAATTCTCTTCCTGGAACACAGATTATATGTACTGATTGGGTATTTGCATCAGATTCCTATTTAGTCATTCATCATTTCTGCTCCTAAGCCCATGGTGTGTCCTGCACGTCAGAGAAATCTTTGATCCCGTCTCAAATAAAATAGACTAATGCACATTTATTTTTGCCATTTTCATTATCACTAAATGAAATGCCAGAAAACATTTCAATATAACCTCTAGAGAAAATAAACCACTTTTCTGACATCAGTTCTGTCTTTTCATAAAATGGAACCACACAATTGGAATGCTCCATCTCCCCTAGGCCAAAGGCACAGCTATTCTCCCCATGACGTTTCAAAGCTGTGGTACACGAAGCTCCTGTCCTGGGTCTCCTTCTGGAAGAAGCTGGTCTCCAGAGCCCAAGGAAGGAGAGGAAAAATAAACCATGGCATAAATGTGTTTTGAGGAAGGTCTTTTTTTGCCTTTTTTCCCCCTTTTGTAAAGTCTCGTTGGTGCTCTTTCACTGAGGTAAACAATGAAGATGGTTCCATGTTGTTTCTATAGTAACCATAAACTGAAAAGCTAGCCCAACAGCAGAAGAGAAAGGTGTTTAACAAATCATAATAAAGGCAACACAGGGCTAGAAACTGGGCCGGATTGGCCATTGAGTAATTTAGGGAATATCGTGGGGCTGGCGCCCTGAAGAACTGAGAAAACTAGATATAGCCTGCTATCTAGAGGTGAAGGAGCTCCCAGTGTCCAAGCTTTTATTCATTCAGAAACTATTTCCTTCTCTAGGTGCTGGGAGTAAAGGGTGAGCAACACATAAAAATCTCTAGTCCTGGAGACAGACAATAAACAAGACAAATAAATAAGGTAGGGACTCTCCTCTGCCTTCCTACTCCTAAGTCTCACAGTATTGTACAGTTAGAGAGCTTGTGACTGGCGTTGGAGATCGTGCAGCACTGAGTGGGCTCTTCCCAGTGGAGCTTCCCAGGCCCTCTAATTTAGAGGGTGAAGCCCCAGCTACAGCACTGTGTGGCAGCCATTGGTGGCAGTAAAGGCATCTCCAGAATCAGAAACCGAATAAACAATGGTAAAATGTATAGTGTACAAGATAGTGCAAAGGAGAAAAAGAAAGTTTAAAAGGAGACTAAGAATTTTAATGGGGTGCACAATTTTAGGGAAATCTCTGCCATTCATCAACAAAGAAGATTTGGAAATACAATGAAAGAGTGAAGTACTTATTATGAATCTAGCCAAGAAGCAGAGCTACCATATACCTATGTAGTCCACATTCTATGTATTAAGCAGCAGTGGGGTGCGGGGTTTGGAGACAGAAGTCCTGGTCCGGCTGTCGCTTCTGGCCAGATGAACTCGGGTGAATCGTTTAACCTCTCAAAGCCACAGATTCATCATCTGCATAACGGAGAAAACGTCTTCATGACCTGTTGCCATGAAACAGAGTAATAAATATTGAATCTGCAAATTCTTTGTTGACATCAGAGCTCTGGGATTGCTTGGCAAACACAGATTGCTAAGGACTCCTCTTGGGGGCAAAAAATTATGATAAAACTAGATAAAATTATTGTGGAGTTTTCTATTTAGATACAGATATCAAATAATGAGATTTATCTCCCCCTACAAACCATTTTGTATTTTGAAATTATTGCAGATCTTTTACTCTTACTTTCATTTATTTTGTAATTTCTGCCAGGTACTTATATGTGGAAAATGTGAAATTTCAAGAAGGAATGTAACAGAACTAAAAATGATACCAGATTCCTGTGCTGGGAGCAGCTTCTGTGGGATGTTGAGCCCAAGGGTGACAGAAGCAGGTGACAAGTGGGGGAGAGGGCAGCTGGGAAAAGCAGGACATGTCACCTTCAGCCAGGTGGTCTCTGAGCTGTCTGTCTGTTCACCATACCTGTTTTTCTAATTAACTAGAATGTAAACAAGAACCCCTGAAGCTCCAACAATTACCTGTTGGGACCAGGTCATCCCTGGAGTCCCTTATACAGCTTAAATATAACATCTTTCAACTCTTTGAGTCTCTTTTTAAACTGTCATATTTTCCCTTGGTAATTACTGCCTTAAATAACCCTGTAGGAGAAAAGATTTTAATTTTGGCATTCTACGTTTTCTGAAACCTTATTTATAAACCCAGACTAGTTCCATCTTTACATTTTAAAAAGCGAGATAAGAAACATCTGATCTTTTGCAAAGGACAAGTATTCCATTTGGTTGTTTAAGAGCTGGTTTAAAAGGTCACTCATAACGCATTTTCAATAAAATTTTTATAAATGAAAACAGCTGATTTCTATTTTTCTGAAAACAAAACAAAAAAAATGAAAACCATCATGTTTAGAAAGAAAACATTATGAGAAATCCATGACTTCATTAAGACTTTAAGGCTAACCTTGTTATTTAGAATGCCTTTTTAAAATGTTATAAGGAACTCACATAGTAAACCATGCCACTTGGATTAAGAATCGTCTTTACATCTATTAATTTTGACTTTATGCTGTTCTTACTTAAAAGCTATTCAAATTCTTTTTTGTGACTCCACATTTCTTCATTTTTTGACTATTGCCCTATTATTTTTATTCATTTCGAAGCTCCAGAAATTATTGTTCCCAGCATGGAAGGACACGGTAACAGACTGTGGTAAGTTTCTCCCTGCTTATTTTCTTTCTTCCTTCTACTGATTCAATAAATCAGTCAAGAATAAGTCAAAACTAGCTGTCTGCAGTTGTAGCTCTGCATTAAATTGATGCCAAGATATAGAAAAGTCTGTGAAAGATTGCTTTCAGGACAAATAGTTTGATTTTTTTTAGATTTCATGGATGAAAGTGGGTTTTCTCTACTAAGCTATGTTAGATAAGTCCAAATTAAATAAATTTACCTTAATTATGTGACTATTTCTGAAGGAATCATTACCCTTGTTGATATGTTGCATTCTTTTAAATGATCCGTAATAATGCCATTTTGTCATTTCTCTGTGTTCACATAGCCAGATTTAGGGTTCAGTAAATTCAGTTGGAAATTTTTGATACGGAACACTATATATACACTCAGAGGCACTTGATAGATTGTTATTGACTAAATAGTTATCTCCTTAGCTACTTTCAAGTCTGTTTATCTTTCTCACTTCTGCACACTATCCTCATGAGGTAGGTAGGGCAAGAATGATGATGTTAATTCTCAGGGAGAAAGACTTCATGGCCCACAAAGGCAGAGCAGCAGCCCAGGCACCCGGCAACTGACTCAGGAGCTTCCTTCTTTCCATCGCCCTCCCTCTATGTCAGTGGTTCTCAACCACAGAGAAGCTTGATCCTCCTCTAACATCTCGGAGGAAATCATCTGGAGGCATTATTGATTGTGGGTAGAGGCCGGGAACGCTGTGAAACACCCTACAAATGCACAGGACAACGCCTTTGATCTGGCTCAAATGTCAATTGTGTCGCAGTCGAGACACTGCTTCACATGCGCCTGAAGTATCTTCGAAGGTTCCCAAAGCTGATGATACCTGAGGAGCTAAGTTCCTGTGGTCAGTTGGAGGGCTGGCTGCTTAGAAATGCAAGAACGCAATGGTAGCTGAGAGTTTGCCCCTTTCCTGGAGTTCCAAAGTCACTTGAGATAATTTTATTTTTAAATATGTTTTTCTTTAATTACAGAAGAATTACATACTCCATAAATATAACCATATCAATGGCCGTTTTTGGCCAAATACCACCAGGAACAGACCTGTAGTAAATCAAAGTTAGACTTATTGTTGTTACTGCAGCATGAGAGGCCACTGGGGACCATTGCAGTAAGGGGGTGCTAAGGGGGCTTGCAATAGGATTAAGCTTGTGTTAGTTGATTTGGGGGTAGGGTTCAAGGATGTGGGGTTTTGCTCTGCATTGGGCGCTGTCAGGAAGTGGGAGAAAGGAAATTCTTTGATTTGGTATCTTAATCGTTTTTATCACAGAGGGGGAAGAACAGAGTGGGCTAATGCTGTAACTGGCAACTGCATCCACTCATGTTTGGCCATTTGTGGTTTGCACGGTGTTTCTGTTTTTGTCCGTGCTCAGACATGTTTACAGAGCGGTCTTATGTTCGTCTTGCTTCATCACGGTCACAGATGAAGGTGTGAAATTGTTTATGTTCCTCGAGAGAGCACTATGTTCCAGCTATTAGAGCCGGTCCAGCTCCCAGCCACAGCTGTCAGGGGAAACTTTTTGCTTTCTCACTTGGAATATGTGCAAAACACAAAGAGAAACAACAAACAAACGAATAAGCCAGAAGTACCTGTAATTGCACCATTCTGAGATAAGCAAATTAAGATTTTTGGTGTAGATCCTTTTGGTGGTTTCCCTGGGCACATAACTATCATCAAAATAATAGAGACGTTTATCAAACATGGTTTTATAACCTGCTTTTTCACTTAGCAAGATATCAAGAACATTTTTCTCATGTTGACAAATATTTTTCTACAACATAATATATTTTTTTTATTGGCTGCAAAGATTTCATGAGATTAATGGCCTATAATTTACGTAATCAATTCCACATTGTAAACATTTACACTATTTGGCAGTTTTTAACTATTATAAGTAATGCCGGAATAGATATCTGATAATTTCCTTGGAATAAATTCATAAAAGAATGATTGCTGGGTCAAAGAACAGCAATACTTTTCAAGGACTGATACATTGAAATAATCATGTTCTAGGACAATAGCCTCTGTCTGCCGGTCAGGAGAAAATCATAAGAATTGGGTTAAATTGTTTATTATGAAGGTCTTCTTTGCCAAGCGTTTGTAATATAATTCAGACTCCAGAAAAGGATAAATGACAGTAAAGACAACGTTATGTAATTGGAGAGAATCTCATTTGTAACTTGGTGAGGGAATCCAAGAGAAAGCTAATTTTCACATGTGAGAGATATCTGGAATTTTTAGCCTCTCAGAGAAAACTCAAACTTACAACTCAGAATGGAAACCCCCTCGTTATCTGCTCTTCCCCTACCCATGGAATGGCAAGTTAACCACTTTTCTCTCTATGTAACTATTAGAAGAGGGGGTATGTGATTCAACGCAGAGAGAAATGGCGACCTATTTCCTGAGAAGAAATAAAGGTGAATGTTGGATGAGATTGGATGAAGAGAGGAAAACTTGGAATAGGAGGGTGGAGTTCTGAGTGGTCTTTTTTGATTCCTGCAGGTTTCCTTTCTTTTTCCTGGCTAGTTGTATTGGCTGGTATCCTCGTGCAAGATTGAATAGCAAATGGTGATTAAAAGCGTCTTGTTCCTGATTTAATGGGACTGGATTTATAGTTTACAAATCCGTATGCTGTCTGAGACAAGTTTTTGATAGAAATTCTTTTCCAGGTTCAAGAATTTGCAGTTATGCCCGGCTTACCATGAATGAACAAATGTTGAAATTTATCATTTTTTTCATCAGTTAAACTTAGGTTTTCTGATGCTCAACCATTCCTAAATTCTTGAACTAAACTCTTTTTGGTCATGATGAAAATTCTGCTAAATTCAGCTGATTCATTTTTACATCTCTATTTGTAAATAAACTTAGACTATAATTGTATTGTCCTTTTTTATTTTAGCACTAACTGGCCTTCTGAAACAGATTTTACCAAATAGAGATTATTCGTTCTTTGTAGATTTATTAGAACTTACTTCTTCTAAAACCATTTCTTGCCACCTTCCTGCTCCACCCTCACTCCTACTAATGGGAGAATCGATTGCTTAGTCAATTTCTTTAATGTTACTGATTACAGTTTTAATAATTTATATTGTTATGGGACATTGTCTAAGTTGTAAAAAGTGACTTAGAACATATATTACATTTTATATTTTCTTAAGAGTTTTAAATTTTCTACTCTTACCATAGTTATGTTTCCTCTCCATTTTTCCCTGATAATATTTATTTGTGCATAGTCACATTATTTTTCTTATTGGTCTTGCTAGAGATTCGTGAATTTTATTAGATTTTCCAAGGGCCAGTTATTGATGTCCTTAATTTTTTCTGTTTCTTTTTTTTCTTGTTTATTAATATTTGCCCTCATCTTATTTTTTTTCTCTCTCCTACTTTCTATAGGTTTAATTTTTCTAGGAGATTTGGTCTTATGCTTTTATTTTTAATTTTTCTTATTTAAAAGAATTCATGCAAGTTCCACTTTAGCTGCTTCCTATAAATTTTTATGAGTACTAATTTCATTAACATCTTGTCCTAAATAATTTCCATTGTGATTTCTGTTTACTTCATAAGTAACTTAAGATTTGGATTTTACATTTTCTAACATATAAGATTTTTTAAATCATTTTTTTTTTTGATTTGTAATTTGATCAGTTTATAATAAGAGAATATGGCCTGTGTGATACTGAATCTTTGAAATTTGTTAAGATAACTTTCGTAACCTAGAATATGGTCAATTCTTTAAAGGCATCTGTTAGCTCAAGCTTCTTAGTTTTATTCAGATTTTCCTTTCTATTTTTTGTCTGCTTCATTTATTATTATCTAATAGATATGTATTAAAATCTCTTACTATAATTATGGATTCTTCTTTTACATTCTTAATTTCAGTGTCTCAGTGTTCTTAGTACTAACTTACAATTCTCGAATTCATTATTAAACCGATTCTTGTTTAGCATATATACAGTTGATTGTGTTTCTATTTCATGTATCTATTGCTTTTTATTTCTAAGACTTCCGAATTTTATTTTTCCTGTCATTTCACTTAATTTATATTTGTCGTTTTATTATCTCTTATTCTTATCCCATGTATCTTATTTCTTATCTCTTTGAGTTTTTAAACATATTTCTATTGTTATGTTATCAGACTGTTTTATAAAATTAGCTTCATCTTACAGCAAACACGTTAAGTGGCAGCCCTTTTAGGAGCCCGTTGCCTGTTAAGCACCCTCACTCTTGCTTCCCACCTTCCAGTAGCAGGCCCAGCAGGCCCATGGCTTTAGGTCTGCTCACCAGTTTGTATTTATGACCAATTTCTGCCCAATGAAGAGGTCTCAATTTTTTAGCCCAAGTGTGTCTTTATATATTTTATCTATTGTTCGTTGCTACATTTTTGATATAGAGAGTATCCATGTGTATATATTTGCTCTTGGACGCGAATTGCCCATGTTATCAGACCAGACTGTCTGATATAGTCCTCCCAACTCCTCTCTTACAAAAGGCGGTTTTCCAAACAATTATTCTTCAAACACTCAGCAAATTCTCATCAGCACACTATTCTCTTGTTTGACCACATGCTCCATCCTAGACAAGTTGGAATAGTACACAGGGTGGCAAGGATTGATTAAAACAACATAAATCTAGACTAAAATAGGTACCTAATACTTATTTCTTGTGTTTCCTTTTTGCCCGTGAGTCATAGGTAAGGAAGCAAGTAAAATAATAGAAATATAGAGTTTTGAATTCAATGGACAAAGATTAGATGCTCAGTTTTGCTTGCTATGTTAAAGACTATAGACAAATAATTTTGGCTCTCAAAGCTTTAATAATCTAGTCTCTGAAATAGAAAGAATAATATTTGTTACTATGTTAGAATCTGTAGCTATATTTTTGAACAGAAGGACTTTGCCTCTTCTCTCATGAAACTTTCAATTACTAGAGCAAACAGGTATTGAATAAATGCTCAACATGCTCTAAAGTGTGATGGAGAAGTGCTACAGGAAGTGATAAAGACCAACCTAAGTCATGTGGGGAGTCTGGGAAGGCCAGAGTCATGGAGGAAAATATATTTCAGCAGAGACCAAGAGGATGCCTTATTTAAGCAAAGGGAGTTGGCAGGTGGAAGCAACATATGTGAATCTTTTGGGGCAGGATGAAGTAGGGTGTGTTTGAAAACCTGAAAGAAATCCGGTACCTGCAGGGTAGAGTGTGAAGGAAGAGAGGGGCCAAGATGAGGCCTCAGGCCCAGAATCTATGGTTCATTTGTTAGTATTGTGTGTGTGTGCGTGCGCGCGCGTGTGTGCGTCCACATGTGCGTGCTTGTAAGCATGTTCTTCAGTCCTAAGCATAATAGAAAGCCATTGAAGATTTTTAACCAGGTGAATGTCACGCTCATGTTTCTGAGTCCAGTCACGGTGGATGAAGTGGAAAGGTGACCATAGAGAGGAAGCTGGGAGACCAGCTGGGAGACAATTTAAGTAGCCAGGGAAGAGATGATGGTGCCTGAGGCCAGAACCAGTGTGTTGAATGGAGAGAATTGAAAGACATGGGAGATGCTGAAGAGGCAACGTCTGGACTTGGTGCTGAGTGGGAGCAGGAGTTGAGGGAAATAGTGCGGGTGCCTCTGCCATGCATCCATTGCCACCTGGTGTCCTGAGCGATTCTGTACTTGTGGGCTGTTCAGTGTTGCATCCTCCATAGTTGGAAACTTAGATTCTCAGCTTCATGCACATAAATAACAAAATAAAAGAAAAATAATTCATAGGAGGATGGTAGATCTCTTGAGCTAAATAGAGGTTTTTATGGCCTAAACTTTTTTTTCTAGACTATGGTCAAGTACAACCACCCATGACTACAATTTCTGCTCCTTTTCCTACATATCTCCACATTATAGATTTAGTGGATCGAGGGAAATAGTGCATAAAAAAGATCATTAAAAATTGTCCAACACGTACGCTTTCTTAGTGGTAACAAAGAACATACTTTTAATATTCTTTTATTTATTCAGTTGGTTTGCTTAAATCTGAGCTCAAAAGAAGCCGTCATTCCTTTAATTAACACCTATTCAATGTTGAGGACACCATGTTTATTAAACAATACTTTGTAGATTAATTTATAAACAGCCTTTCATCTACTTGACCCAAAGGTGCCAAGTGAGGAGAGTGAGATGTCACTTGAAGCAGTGACTTCATTTCACTTTCGGAGTATATGACAGTGCCTTTTCATTGCCTTCGCCCTACCTATTTGAAAATTATTGTGTGTTGTAGAAGGTGCTATTGATGCAAGTGTCGTGGGAAGAAAGGAAAAACTGTGAGATTTCTAACATGAAGGGTTAAGCTCTCCATTGACTTCTCTGAGTCCTAACCTTGGCTCAAATTATGCTACTGAAATGCAGAAATTTATCCACTCTAAGTTTTGCTTTACTAGTATTCTTTCAGCTTTTAGCAAGAGTTGCTATAAGGAACAGATGGCATTCACTTTTTAATTTGCTATACAAAAAATGTAGGAGGACTGTTCATTACATCACCTAATGCTTTCTGGACAAAGCGCCATGTGAGAAATTTCTGCTAGAATCCAAAAGACTTTTTTTTCTTCGTTAACAAACTGATTTGACTCCTTCTTTCCGATATGAAAGAAATGTAACCAATTGTGTTGCGTTTTGTTGCCTTGCTGCAGTGATATTGATAGGAAAATTTTTTAGCTTACACTTTTGAAGTAGTATAGCTGCAATCTCGCTTTTTATTTGTATAGGAATTCATGTTTCTGTTTTACTAATTTTTGTTAATTGGCTTTTTGTAAAGCAACTCAAATTTTCTTTTTAAAGAGAAAAATTATGAATAAGTTTAATACATTAATAGATGTCCTGTTATGTAGCTTCTACCCGCAAGGTTTGCAGCAGCCCTTTGCAATGGAAGCAGTCCTCATTCTAGGCGAAATGCTCAACCTGAAATTGCACCTTATCATGATAGCTACACTTAAAGCACTGAAATCTCCTGTCAAATTTTACTCTTGAACAGAACTAGCTTCAAGAGACTGAGGACGACTCCAGGAAGCTTGATGAGCAGCTCTCAACTTTAGACACAAATTATTGAAGACAACTTGCCCAACAAACCTGTAGTGAGCGGTTTTTAAAACCTTGGTGGTGGCCTGTTTCATTCACCCTTAAAGTCAGGGAATTTGTTTTACCTAAATTTACACTCCACGTGAATAGAATTCCTTTGCGTTGAGGCCACATTTAGATGTCGTTCTGAACCATGCACCCTGTTTGATAAGCCTTAGAGCACTTCCCGCCCCGCCCCCAGCTTTATTGAGATTTAACTGGCATATGACATTATAAGTTTAAGGTGAACGAGACGATATACGTATATATGGTGAAATAATTACCACAATAACATGAGTTAACACATCTGTCATATCACAGTTACCATTTATTTTGTGTGCAGTGAGAACTTTTAAGATCTACTCTTTTAGCCACTTTCAAGTGTGCAAAACAGCAGTGTTAACTATAGTCGCCATGCTGTATATTAGATCCCCAGAACATATTCATAACTAGAGGTTTGTATCTTTCACCCATTTCCCTCCGGTCCCCCCAACACCACTTGCCCCTGGCAGCCAATATACTCTGTTTTCATGAGTTCAATTTTTTAGGATTCCACATATAAGTGAGATCACCCAAGATTTGTCTCTCTCTGTCTGGCTTATTTCTCTCAGCATGATGACCTTAAGATTCATCCATGTGTTGCAAATAGCAGAATTTCCTTCTTTTTTTTTGGCCAAGTGATATTCTATTGTCTATATGTATATCATATTTTCTTTATTCATTTATCTGTCCATGAATATGTAGGTGTTTTCCATGTCTTGGTGTGTCTTGTAAATATTGCTGCTGTGAATATGGGGAGCTGATACATCTTTGAGATTATGACTTAATTTCCTTTAGATATATACCTGGGAGTGGAATTGCTGGATCGTATGGTAGTTCTATTTTGAATTTTTTGAGGAACCTCTATACCATTTCCCATAATGGCTACACCAGTTTACATGCCCGCCAACAGCCTCCAAGGGTTCCCCTTTCCCCATGTCCTCATCAATGGTTATTTGTTGTCTATCAGCAATAAGGTAACATCTCATTGAGGTTTCGATTTCCATTTTTCCAGACATTACTGATGTTTAATACTTTTCATATACCTGTTGGCCATTTGTATATCTTCTTTGGAAAAATATCTCTTCAGGTCCATTGCCCATTTTTAATTCGGCTATTTTTTTTACTGTTGAGTTTTATGAGTTCCTTATATATTTTGGATATTAACCCATTATCAGATAAATGGCTTGCAAATATTTTCTTCCATTCCATAGGTTGCCTTTTCATTTCGTTGATCATTTCTTTCGTTGTACAGGAGCTTTTTAGTTTGCTGTTGTCCCACTTGGCTATTTTTTGCTTCTGTTACTTGTGCTTTTGGTGTTATAGCCAAAAAAATCATTGCCAAGACCAATGTCAAGAAAATTTCCCTATGTTTTCTTCTACGAGTTTTATTGTTTTGGGTCTTACATATAAGTCTTTAATCAATTTTGAGTTAATTTTTGTGAGTTGTTTAAGGTAAAGGTTCAGGTTTGCTGTGGCAGGAAAAAACGTTCACCAGTCAGCCGAGCTTCGTGAACTGGACGGTTCAGCCGGATGTGCCTGTACGCAGGCAGAACTCGCTGTTGAGCTCTCCAGCTGGGCAAGGCCACTGTCCTTGCTCTGAGCTTGCAGGGAGGTGCGGCTGTGTGGCCTCTAAAGGGCCTGCTGGCTGGTCACCGCACTAAAGAGGGGTTGCTGGGTGCCTCCTTGGTTGGGTGGGGCTGCTGGCAGTGCTCTGTGGTCTGGTGGGACCGTAGCTGGGTTCCGTGATTACCTCTGATCTGGCGAGGTAGCAGTCTTTTTTCCTGGGCGGGGCAGTGCCACTGGTTGGACTCCATGATCGGGCAGGGCTGCAAGCCCGGCTTTGTGATCAGGCAGGCCATTGGCTGTGCTCTGCTGTTGGCAAGGTGGCTGGCTAGGCGTTCTGTCCAGGCAGTCTTTCCAGCTGTATCCCACAGCTGGATGTGGTTGAAAGACTGTGTGCCTCGGTTGGGTGCAGTCTCTGTCTGAGCTCTGGTAGGGTGAGGTCACTGTCTGGGATCTCTGTGTACAGGGGCCATAGCCTGTGTTCGGCAGTCAGGCAGGGCTGTATGGTGGCCCTGATGTGGAGCGGAGTTTCAGGCTGTGCTGTGCTTCATGGCGAGGTCGTGCCACAAGCTGGTCCCTGAGGCTCCCAGAGTCACTGTTCAGCCTCCCTGATTATGCAGGGCAAGAGGCTATGCTCAACAGTTGGGCAGGACTGCTGGCTTGGCTCGCAGCCCAAGGGGGCTGTTGGATGGGCTGCACAACCGCCAGGGTTCTCCGGCCACCTTCCTTGAGGGGAGGGACCAGCGGTTACCTCAGCAGTTGGGTGGGGCTTCAAACTTGCTTCTCTGCCTGGGCACAGCCATAGAACAGCTTCATGCCCGTTGACTGGAGACCCAAACCGGGCAAAACTGCCAATGAAGCTCTCTGGACAAACAGGGTCATGGACTAGGCTCTACGGATGCGCGGAGCCACTGGTTGGGGTCTCTGCTCGAGCACCACTGCAAGCAGTGACATGACCTGCCAAGATCTGAGTGCTGGTTGCCATCAGCCTCACTTTCCTTCTCTGTCTCCATCTGATCCTCAGCGGTCAAGCTCTGCGAACACCGCAGTGATCCCTGTCAGGCAAGACTCTACTGGGCACACTAGGAAACTGTCCCACAATGCTGAGGGAGCTGAACATTCTCCTTGGCTTCTTTTTTCCCCACTGGAGAAACCATAGCCCCATGAGGGCCCTCTCAGTGTGATGCTGAGCCAGCCAGGGGAAGGGCAGAAGCGAAACCACTCCTTTTCCCCTTCCACTGTGCTCCTTTTGGTCTTTTGGTCCAAGGGGTTGCTTCAGCCTCATCCCCATGTTCTGGGATTTTCACAATGGTGTATTGTCTATGGATAATTATTTGTTGGTCTTGTGAAGGAGATTGAAGCCAGGTAGAGCCTATGTTGCCGTGTTGGTGACATCACCTCTCCAACATGGGATTTCTTTTGGGGACGATGAAAATGTTCTTAAATTTATTGTAGTGATGGTTGCACAACTCTGTGAATATATTTTGTTTTTTCCAACTGTGCCTAGGGCTGTCACTTGGCTTCTCTGCTCAGTGTCTCCGCACCTTCCTCCAAAGAAACATCTGAACTGGATAGACAAGTGGTGTAGGAGTCACCTGAACCAGAGATAGCCAAATACTTGAGCCTACTTCCCTTCGCTTCTTTCAGAAACCGGATGCAGGTCTTGGAGTATTTTAAGACATGTCCATAGCCCCATGCCTAGCAAGATACCTGGCATGTAGCAGGTGATCAGTAAAGTAAATTGCATTATATTGCCTCTTGTTCTCTCTTTAGGTCAGAGAGGTGGTGTAAAATATCCTTGTTAATAACAACCTGAGTGTGGGATTCCTTTGTGGAGCTGCACGGTCCACAAATATGCCTTTCCAGTGTGCTTGTTCAAGCTCACAAAAGCTCTTTGTGGGGCCCCCCTCGGGCATGTCTTATCATCCTCTAAGCCATTAAATCAATCTATTTTAGTTGGATAATGACTCCCATTTTTGAATCTCTGGAAAATCCATCTCTACCTCCATTTGTATCTGCAGTGGCAGATTTCCAACATCCTGACAGCAGCAGGAACTTTGTCCTCCCTGTAGCCCTGTAGCCACCAGGGGCCAAAGACCAATTTGCTGTAATGAATTTAATATGTTTAGTCTGAGCCATATAGTTCCAGGTCAGCCAGAGAGGGCCCCTTTAGGGTTACTTTCCATTAAATGAATCAAAGAGGCAACCGTAGGCGGGGTGTGCAAACTCTTCTGGTGCCAACCTCATTCCAAGTCCAGCCAGCTTCCTAGCCACTTACTGGACTGTCCTGAGACCTTTTTGGCAGCAGCATATCATGCCTCTGGCTCCTAGAGTCAGTACTAGACCATTCTCAAGCATGTATTGTAACTCTTGGAAGATGTATTGTAGATTTCTCAGCTAAAAGTTGGCCCTTGTCAGTGACAAGAGATAGTTTTGTGAGTGATCCATTCTTTGGGATATCTTGGGAGTCTGTTTTTTTGTTTTTTTGTTTGTTTGTTTTTTAATATGAGTTGATGATTATCTATATGTAATATATATTTAAAGATTATATTTTCAAGGGAAGGCAAATGAAAAATAGTTTAGGGATTGATACTTTCTAAGGGCTTTAAGAGATGATCTGGTCCAGGTCTGTGCCTCTAGAAATTGAATCTTTAGGTAATCAGGACCCAAGACATTAACCTTAAGTAGAAATTCTAGGGCCTTTGACAAGGTAAATGCTGAATTTATCTACTTATCCATTCTACCAACATAATGAGCAGGCATTCAGCTAGGCATTAGAGGGATCAAACATGAATTAAAGAAGGTACCTACCTGTGAAGAGTTCAGTTTGGTACAGGAAACATAAACGGCGCAATGTGCTGAGGGCTTTCAGAAGGCACAGGGGTCCAAAGGAAAATTGGAACCAAGAAAAGGTCACTGAAAATGAATTCAATTCTGAGAATTCGTCTCAAAAAATAAAACTAAAAATATGAAAATAATTTTCATTTATTAAACAAAATTTAAATTATTAAATTTCATCTATACTGCAGTTCTTAAAATATATGAATAATGGATCAAAATAACATTTTTGGTTACACGTGGCATTATAGCAGGAGGGTAATATGCAGGGGGTTCCCTTGCAAAAATATTCAAGAGTTCTGTTACTTTTTCCAAGTATCAATATTATTTTATTTTGAAATCCAAATCATTTTATTTTGCATCCCTATATTTGTTATTTGTCTTCTTCAATTGCTAATGCATTTAAACCTCCTAGATTCTCATTTTTTAATAGCCTCCCTATTCTCTAAAAAAACACCCATTTCTCTTTTTTATAAAACACTACATAATTTGCAAAATTTTAATTTCATGTTGCAACTGAAAAGATCTCAGGACTATTGGGAAGAAAAATAGACACCAGTGTGAAGCTGGGTGGGATGTTTTGGTGTACACTACTAATCTTATTAGTGGAGAGTTAATTCGCAAATATTCTCATGTTATGCTGACTATTGGTTCTCCTCAATCTCTTATTTATTAGAATTTGGAAAATGAATATTTACGTAATTACAATAATCTTTTCTCCTGCAATATGACTAGTGTTCAGGAAGCACAAGGACTGCAAAGATACTGGAATAAAAAAATATTAAATTTTTTAACAGATAAGAAGTATTGTATTTTCATGACGAATTCCATGTAAATTTCTCTGTGGGTACGACTTAACCATTGATATGATCAGTATTAGTTACAACTAAACTAGAGATTATTAAGCTTGTTTGAGATCACTGGAGTTATGTTTCTTTCACTTTAAGTCAAGTATGTCTTTGAAGTTTTCTAATTCTAAATTTGATGAATACCCTTTCTCTATACAATTGGCTCCCAACTACTTAAGAATCCTGGAAGATGCTATTTTTGTTATTCCTACTGTATTAGTTCCCAGAATCTCAACCTTTACAGGATGCTAAGAAGAAGACTAAAAGTTCTTTATGTACCAACTAAACAATCTTTTACTAAACCAATAAAAATGTCCCCCAGAGTAGTACAATTCCATTGAATCTACTTCGTAAACCATTTTCTAGCTTATTAAATGAAGTGGCATGTGATGTGCAGTTCCATGAGATAGAAAATTTAGAATTTTAGGTAGATTAACCACAGACATTTATGAGATTTCCACAATATGAAGAAATATCCTTAACTGGCTAGAGCATTTATCATGCATATGTAGTGCAAGGTATACCTTTCAAGATGTTGTTGGAAAACAATTAGAAAAAATAGACTCAGAGCAATAGCAAAGTGATATTACTGAGGGCAGAAGAAGATCAAACTGGCAGAGAGCAAGTATGATCCCATGTCAGAGCGAGAAGAAAACATCAGCTTTAGGGCCTGCTGATATAGGAACCGCCTTTTAACTTAAAGTGACAATGGTCTAACACAAGCTAGCCATAACTCACTAATGGGACTTTATAGACTCACCAAAGCAAATCAAGACAAAGGATAGTATTAACCTCAGTAACGACTAAATGCCGGCCCCTGAATGCTATCAAAACTCCGCAGGCATGCTCTCAAGACTAACCCTCTTTCCGTTTCTGGCTGGCATCTTTACATTTTATTTGTGCTGACCTCATCCTCTTCCTTCCAGGTAGCCTTTTTCCATGTAATGGACAAAGGCAGCTCTCAGCTCAGCTTAGCAAATCTGCCGCCAGAAAAGTAAAGAAGTTTTGTCTCATTAACCGCAGGTAGAACAATTTCAGGTGAGACCTCAGTTGTCACCTGACTATCACTTGTCATCCTGGCTTCCACAATGTCTGAGGACAGAAGGATGCTATAATTAGTCTAGTCTGGGTCTTCCAACTTCTTCTTGGGTCAAGGGGGTAGGTTATGTTACCAGAAAATCTGGGCACAGAAAGACAGTGGCCACTGCAGGGACAAATCCGTGCCTTCTACTACGTTTTGTCTTTCTGCTCATCCTCATCTCCTAGTGTTACATGTGGCTCGTAGGTCTGCAGACGGATCATTTAAACTGCGGTTAATCTGACTTGGACTTGAATTATATTTTCATTAGCATAATACCTGGTTGTGAAACAGAATTTATACAGGAATAGAAAGTGATTTACTAATGGCCTGAGTTCTGTATTATGAGTCTATTTATTGTGATTACATTTGAGAAACAGCATGTAGTTTTCTCCCTTGAATTTAATTTTAACTCTATTTGATAAATTAGAAGAGGTATGACATCCAATACATTGAAAGGCTCAGTTAAAAAAATTTTTTAAATAAATTATCTAAAAATGTCCTGCTGTCTCTCAAAATGCTATGAGAAAAATCCAATAAAACTTCTTTCATCTCCTTGAATGAAAAAAGTGATACTCATTTAAATTGACTTTAATAATATTTTTGGCTCTTAAAGTTTATACATAAATGTTTTATATTTTTAATTCATTTGTGGATTTTAAACTAGTTTAAAAAGTCATTAAGTACGCCAAAACTTATTTAGCTGGTACAAATTTTTTTTGGCTTTCCTGAGTATCAGTCTACCCACAGATCAATAAACATATATTGAGCATTTCAATAGTTCTCAACTCTGAACTAGAAGCTCTAAGAGACAAAGCGACAAGGCTAAGACTTGAAATAAGAGAGAAATATGCATGGCAGTGTGTCGTATGTACGGAATCCAGCAATTCATTGGACGTCCTTTAAGGTAGCTTGTGATCAGCTTCACAAGCTTTGTGGCATTAGTGGAGTGCGGAGAGCTTTGCAATCAAGCAATAATGACATTTCTTTTCAGTCCTTCTCACCTTCCTCTAGCCTGAGTTATGTGAGCTCAAGTAGCAAATGTATTTGCATTAAGGTAGTGTTAGGTCTCATAACAAACAACTCCAAGCTATATATTGGATCGAACATGATAAAGCTCAACATAGGTGGTCACGATCGCCAAGTGGTGATTTAGAAACTCAGGCTTCTTTCATCTGGTGGCTCTTTTCCACCTTCAGCACAGGGCTTCTAAGGATGCTTTGCTTGTCTAACTCAAGCCAGAGGCAAGAGGGAACACGCGTAGGAGGTTTTTATGGGCCAAGCCTGGAAAGGCACACATCCCTTCTGCTCACATTCCGTTGGCTAAAAGTCAGGTCTATGGTCACAGCTCTGGCTAAAAAATGTCATCCACGTGTATGCACAGGATGAAGAAGGCACAGTTTTGATGAATAGTTAGCAATAACATCCGTGAACAACTGATTCAAGAAACGAAAGAGAGGGGACAGAGTACGAGTTGGAATGTGTCGTTTGATGTTCCACTCTTTTACTTTTTAATAAATGTGCACTCCGAATCTCATTAATGGAAGAATGTCCTTCTCCAAGGCCACACACTGGTTTGTGGAATGTGTCCAAAGATGGCTGAGCATTTTTTTGATATGCTTAGCTTATATACGTGTATATGTACATAGCAAGAGAAGCAACACAGTAAAGCTTCATTATATTCTCATGCAGGAACGTGTATGGTAGAAAAAGAGTACGTGTG